>NC_068989.1:84695274-84705497 GCF_001194135.2 Octopus bimaculoides
TATATATATATATATATATATATTTACCAATAAGATACTTATGTAAGGAGGGGCTGCAGCATCACTTGTTTTGGTTAAGGATTGTTTTATCAGCTGGTCATAAGTTAATCACAGCTCAACTTGTGATCTAAGCACAAGACACCATTTCTGCCTCTTGGTTGGTGAATCTGACAAAAGGGTCAAAAGTACAACAACGTTAGGCCAGGAAATAAAATAACAACGAACTGTTGTGCGTATGGGTTTTTTCATAAAAACAATGTTTACTTTGAAAAATATTTCATATTGTGTCTCTTTATCTTTGCAGGCTCTCGATTCTGATGGCAGTAATACAGGAACAGTTCGACGTAGAAATAAAACAGTGGTGACACCAAAGATGGCAATGGAAAGTTTCAGATTATCTTTTCTCAACAATGAAGGTAAATGACTTTAATAAGGATTTTGGGGGGGTTTTTTTGTTTCAGCATTTTTTGTTGTTTTTTTTTTTACTGTATGGGGATTTTGTTGCTGTTGACATCTTAAAAGAATGAAATCTTTTGAATGGCTTCAAGAAATCTCCACTTTTGTTTATCCTCAAGGATTGGTTGTCAGCACCTCTTTTGTTTCCCTACAACCTGCTTAATTCTAACCATGTTCTCATTTTGGTAATACTGCCCTTCATTTTTCAAAAACTTTTTGCACACAAACCTCCTCCACATGTTGCCTGGGACCTCATACTAAACTTTCATTGCTTTCATGAAGAAAAACCTCAAAAATATCCATTCAGATGACCACAGAGTGGTGATGGCAGCTGTGGTTGTGGTGGTGGCAACAGTGGCATCAAATGTGGTGGCAGCTGCTGCTGCTAACTGAGTAATGGATTAAGTCAACCACCTGAGTAGGCCACAGTGGGGTTTGAACTCAGAATACAAGAAGCTGGAACAATTACCACAAGGTATCTAGTCTTAGAGTTATTCCAATACACCACCCTGGATTGGTATTCTGATTGGTAAACCTGACTTCAGTTGGATTTCAACTCAGATGACAAAGAATCCTAACAGATACTGCAAGCCATCTTTCTCTAAACCATTAATCCACTGCTCTGGATTGGTGTGTGTTTGGGTGGGTGGGGTTATTGACTCTGAAAGGATGAAGAGCGAATCTGACCTTGGTGGAATTTGAACTCAGATCACCAAGACTCATAACAGATACTGCGAGGAATTCTCTCTGATGCTTTGATAACTCTGCGACAAATTAAGTCTACAATCCAAGAACAGAAACAGTCCATCTGACCAGGGGTTTTCAAACTTTTTGACTTGCGGACCCCTTTATATTTCAGGCTTTACCTTAGGGACCGACCCCCTTATAAATGCTTATGAAATTTATACATAAATATTTGCTTAAAATAACATATATTTTTACATTTATTTATTTAACAGTATTTAACAAATAGTTTTATTGTCAATTAAAAGATTTCGATTAAAAAATATATATAAAATCAAATTGCCCATAAAAAGTATTTGCTGTCCACAAACCCCGTCTTGCCCTTGCGGACCACAGTTTGAAAACCCCTGCATCTGACAATGAGCTTCTTTCCACACAGGTTCTGTGGACTGGACTTTTGGTCCACCTCCCAAAAGTTGTAGTGGAAACACTTGCCTAAGATAACCACAGTGAAATTAAACCTTGAAAACCCACATGGTTGCCGAGTGATGTTCCTAACCACACAGCTACAACTGCACCCATTTCAACTCGGTACTGATGATTATAATTGGTTTATCACATCTAACGAGCTGATTGGTGTAAAACTCAATGAACTTCCTATCCCGATGTGGAGCCCTTTCTCTCTCCCTCACTGCTCCCCCCTTATTGCCTGGTTATTTCTCCTTCTTATATCATCAATATTTCCATCATTTTTCCTTGTCCTTCTCTTCTTCGTTTCCCGACCTTCCTTCCTTCCTTCCTTTTATTTTTCAATTTCCTTCTTCCTCATTCTGCATCTCCCATTATCGCTAACCCCCACCCGTCTCCCCACCGAGTTCAACCTGCCAGCACCAGTTTATTATTATTTAATCAGGGTACCCCAATTATCGTTACACTTGGCTGTCTGTGCGTCCATGGACGTGTATGTTTTACCATCATCAGCACCGTCACCATCACCACCATTATCATCATCATCATCATCATCACCACTATCGACACCATCACCATCAACCCTTCCATCACTGTAATTATTGCTATCATCATCATCACTCCCATAGCCACAAATACCACCACCACCACCACCACCACCATCTTTATATAATCAATAGATCCGACCTGCTATAATCATTGACACAGCATGTAAGGTTCTGCTACAGCAATAACTACTACTATTACTACTACTACCACTACTACTACATCCCTAGATGGATCAATGATGGAGCCTCTATGTGGCCGTTCAATGTGCTAGAAATAGCAGTGAAAATCTATATCAAATTCCATTCTGCTGTCTTAGAAAAAGATTTGTTGAATATCATTGGTCCTGAGTATCATATACATAAGAAGAATTCTGGATGGTCACCGCTGGAATGGCTTTGATCATGGATCTGCTTGATCATGGTTGACCCAGGGCTAAACAACACCCACAACTCCACCGTCACCGATATTTTCACACCAATCAGTTCAGGGCTTCTCTGGAAAAAAAGGAAAAAAAAAAGTATTTAACAGGAATTATTGGTGTGTGTATGTGTATGTTGAAGTGTGTGTGTGTGTTGAGATATGAATATGTATTTATGTGTTATAAAAAAAAACTGAAATTTGATGCTGAAATTTAGTGAGTCTGTGGTAGGTGTGTGAACAGTGCAGCTGTGTACTACTGTGGAGGGCAGGGGAGTTGTGCATACATACATACACACATGCATACACACACAAACACACATGCACATATATATGCACGCACACATAAACACACAGATACATGCATGCATACATACACAAACACACGTGTACATATATATAAATATATATATATATATATATATATCCATCCACACACATATACACACATACATACATACTCAAACACATATGTACAATATATATATATATATATATATATATCCACACACATATATATATGCATGCACACTCACATATATACATTCACACACATACATGCATATACAAAAGTATGTATATATTTATGCGTATGTTTGTTTAGTTCTGTGTCTCAGCTGCAGAAATATCTTCCACTAATCACCTTATCATACATACACACATGCGCATAATCCACACACACACACACACACACACTCACTCATACATATGTACATACACACACACAAACACTAATCACCAAAACCTGTTTTATTCCACATCGCGCACTTTTACTATGCCCCACACACACACACACACACACACTGTAACATACTATACCGCACACACACTCCATACCATTTAAAACCATGCCATACTACATCATACACACTACGCCATACTACAGCATATGCTATTCCATACTTCACTATACCATATTCCTTACCATACACTGTGCCATACTATACCGTACACACACTTAGCTTTCCGTTGAGAGCGACGACAAGGGTTCCTGTTGATTTGATCAACAGAACTGTCTGCTTGTGAAATTAATGTTCCAGTGGCTGAGTACTCCACAGACATGTATACCCTTATTCTTTTATTCTTTTATTCTTTTACTTGTTTCAGTCATTTGACTGCGGCCATGCTGGTGCACCGCCTTTAGTTGAATCAAATCGACCCCAGGACTTATTCTTTGTAACCCTAGTACTTATTCTATCTGTCTCTTTTGCCAAACCGCTAAGTTACGGGGACCTAAGCACACCAGCATTGGTTGTCAAGCGATGTTTGGGGGGGGGGGACAAACACAGATACACAACATATACACACACATACATATATACGACGGGCTTCTTTCAGTTTCCGTCTACCAAATCCACTCACAAGGATTTGGTCAGCCCGAGGCTATAGTAGAAGACACTTGCCCAAGGTGCCACTCAGTAGGACTGAACCCGGAACCATGTGGTTGGTAAGCAAGCTACTTACCACACAGCCACCCTTACACCCTTAATGTAATTCTCAAGAATATTCAGAGTGTGACACACCAAATGTGACAAGGTTGGCTCTTTGAAATACTGGTACATCTCATTTTTGCCAGCTGAGTGGTCTGGAGCAACGTGAAATAAAGTGTCTTGCTCAAGGACACAATGTGCCACTTGGAATTGAACTCATGGCCTTACAATCCTGGGCTGCATACCCTAGCTAGTAGGCCTTGCACCTTCACATACACATTTTACACAATACTACACTGAAGGATCAACAGTGAATATCTGAATTGTTTGATCCATGAAAATATTGACTCATTTTATTAAAAGTGTAACTGAGCTGAGTATTCCACAGTCATGTCTACCCTCAGACATGGCTCTGTGAATGGCAAGTGTGACCATTTCAATGACAGATTTATTGCATTCATTGGGCTTCCACACAGTTTCTGTTGATCCTGATTCGCTCACCTCAAGCTTAGGTTGACCTCAAGCTACTTGATTATAAAAATTTATAACCAAGCTACTGCAATGTGGAATCAAACCTAAAATGTCATGATTACAAAGCAAACTTGTGAACCATTCTACTATGTTGATAACCTGTTACACAGTTTACTATGTTTTTAGGTGGCCATCACAATTGATAATGGCTATCTTCTTTGTTATCAGTGGATACTTGGGTGTCTGTACATCACAACCCATGTTATTGTTTCACTGTTGATCCTTTCATGTCTCTGCTTGTTAACAAACAGCAGCTTCAGAGGATGAAGCCATGCAAGCAACCAGAGAGTTCTTACTGCTACCATTGTCTATGCTACACCCTACTATGTGCTCTCATGTGAGGACGCAATGGATATGAGAGTGTTTCATCCTCACAGAAACATGTGATACTCCGACTGCCTCAACAACAATGAACACTCCTCTTACCCAAGACTTATAATCCATTTAGCAGGAACAGATATGTATACAAAGAAGGTTTGGGGTGGGAGCACATTTCCCTGTATTACTATCTCTACTGGGATAGATCCAGTGACAACAGTGATCTAAGATGACTAGGACTTCCTCTCCCAGCTGCAGGAGGCTACTGGAAATCCAGTCTGTTAGAAATTACCTTCGGCACTTATAGTATTCAGTCAAATGTAAAGCTTCTTTATTCACATTGATTTGAATTAATCATGTATTTTCTCACAGATTTTGATATTTGGATAATGCGATTGTATATTCTTAGAATGGCATTGTAGGATAGGTGAAAGGGGCCAGATCTAGTCACTTAGAACATAAAAGAGGTAGAATTATTTGGCCAGATATGTCTGGTTTAAATGCTAAAGGGTTAAAGCTGACTGCCACACCTTGTTTTTCCCTCAAGGTGTGTTCCCCTACCATTTGTCTTTGTGGACTCCCCCCTCCCACAAGATAGCAAAGCAGAGCAGAGAGGTTATACCCACCACAGTTAAGGAATTCCTACCTACTCCTCTCCCAATCAGATGTTCTGACAACAGTTAAGGGACCATCATTCCCAAAGGGGTCTTACAATGTACTCATTCACTTTCTGAGTTATTTCTATATCCCTGCCCGATATTACTTAGTAGCTATTAACCCTATACTAGCAACAAATGCTACAATATTTGACAGGCTCCTGGCAGAAACATTAGCATGCCAGGCGAAATGCTTAGCTGTATTTCATCTGTCTTTATGTTCTGAGTTCAAATTCCGCCGAGGTCAACTTTGCCTTTCGTCTTTTCAGGGTCGATAAATTAAGTACCAGTTGCATACTGGGGTTGATCTAATTGACTGCCTTCCCCTCCCCAAAAATTTTGGGCCTTGTGCTTAGAGTAGAAAAGAATATATGACAGGCTCAAAATGCAGCAGAGAACAGCTTGCATTTAAATCCTGTGTATATTAAATTATCATTCATACATACATGCATACATACATACAGGGCTGTGGAGTCAGAGTCGGAAATAGTTAAGAGGTAGCTGGAGTCAGAGTCGGTAAAACTGTACTGACTCCGACTCACAATATCTTTATTCTTTAATATAAACCAGTTATAACATATAGGCCTACTCAAAGTACAAGCGTATGCATATACTTTATGAGATATGTAGACCACAATCACTTAATTACATAAAGAGGAATTGGAATTGGAGTCGGAAGTGTCAATAGTAGAGGAGTCAGAGTTGAAGTTTTTTGTTTCGACTCCACACACACACACACACACACACACACACACACATGTATGTACATATGGAGATGCATGGCTTAGTGGTTTGGGTGTTGGACTCACAATCATAAGATTGTGGTTTCAATTCCTGGACCAGACGATGTGTTGAGTCCTTGAGCAAGACACTTCATTTCACTTTGCTCCGGTCCACTCAGCTGGCAATAATGATGTAATCCTGTGACAGACCGGGTTCCGTCCTGGGAGGAATATATATGCATGCCAGAGAAACCAGGAAACCAGCCCTATGCCGCTTATGTAGTAGTATGCACTAACCAACAAACATACATACGTTCATATCAGGGACGTGCCACCTGGATAGGCAAGGTAGGCAGTGCCTACCCTAAATAAAATAGATTTTCCTTTTATGGCAAAATATGCACCAAATTCAATAAAATTATGAAGGTTACTCTGATTACCTTGCATAAAATACAAAATATTTGATTTTTTTGTAGATTCAGTAGGCATAATTTATCCCTGCCTTTCAATCTCAGTATTAAAGCTATGCATAGTATTGCTGTGGTACATGTGCTGTGTACATTCCTACAACAACGTTTTCTTTACATACTATAAAAGCAGAAGTAAATCTACCTCCAACTCAGTCGCGCGCCTGTTTCGCTTTTTTTTTTGTGTGTTTTACTACATAAATGGCACGAACTGCCTACCCTGAGTAATTGCCGATGGCACATGCCTGGTACGTATGTATGTATGTATGTTTGTGTGTAGTGTAGAAACTGTATAGTGATAGTGTACTACAGTAGATGTTGTGTTGCCCCTGGTCAGTTTAGTTCAAGTGAAACTAGGACGCAGATGTGGTCACCTGAACAACTAGGCACGACCCACAGGTCATATTCCCAGTTATATCAGCTCTCTTCTCAGTGAGGACCACACTGCACTCTGACATGGGGTGTGGTGAAGAGCAGTATTTCACTCTCTCCACACTCCAGTCTATTTCTCCCTACCTACAAATACTGCAAGCTCCAGCATGTTGCAATGAATAGTATCGGTTACAGTACGACGGTGGACAGTGGCATTTGAGAGTAAAGAACCTGGACTGGTTTGATTTAATGGCCTGTCACTTCAGACTGACTGTTTCATTGTAGAAAAAGTGAATTCAACACTAAGCTAAGCTGTCAGGACCTGTCTCCATCAAATGCAGATTAGGGATCATCCTGTGGTTAGTTTAGGTAACATTACCCCTGCTGAGGGACCAGTCCTGGAACACCAGCATGTGTGTAATGTATATCTGTGTATGTATGTATGTAAGTTTGTGTGTGCATGTATGTTTATAGTACTATGTTGAACTCTGTATGTATGTGTTATTTCTTTACTACCCACAAGGGGCTACACACAGAGGGGACAAACAAGGACAGACAAACGGATTAAATCGATTATATCGACCCCAGTGCGTAACTGGTACTTATTTAATCGACCCCGAAAGGATGAAAGGCAAAGTCGACCTCGGCGGAATTTGAACTCAGAACGTAACGGCAGACGAAATACCGCTAAGCATTTCGCCCGGTGTGCTAACGGTTCTGCCAGCTCGCCGCCATGTATGTGTGTGTGTGTTTGTGGTATGTGTGTGTTTGTGGTGTGTGTGTGTAAAATATTGATGCTGAACATAAGCATACATAACTGTGTAACTGTGTATTGTGCACTCAAACTCTGAATGTTTGATCACAGATATGAATTCCAAAATGGCGCCTTCCTGTCAATTATGCCAAATATCATTCCTTGAAAGCAGCTGATTTCATTCTTTACTATCACTACCTCCACCACCACCACCACCACCACTACTGCCACCCTATCCACCACACCGTTATTTCTCCCCCTGCCCCACTAATTAGACATCTCATGGGGTGGCCATGCAAGGAACTGATTCTATTGATATCTATCTAATTTCCCCATGATGCTCCGCTGTCCTGTGTTAGCACACTGTTTAGCTATTTATCATATTGATACAGACACACACTCACACACACACACACACACACACACACACACACACACACACTCTCACACATACACACACATACATGCATACATATATATTGCATCTGAAAGATCACAGATATACTTTACATCTCTTTACATCTGTATATTCAGTATATTGGAGTATTAAATGTTTGATTATAATTGTAGAGACTCCAGGGACTATATTGGTTTTAAATTTTGGCACAAGGCCAGCAATTTGGGGGCAGGGGTAAGTGGATTTCATTGGCTCCCATGTTCAACTGGTCCTTATTTTATCAACTCCGAAAGGATGAAAGGCAAAGTCAACCTCAGCCGATTTGAATTCAGAACACAAAGACAGACAAAAATCTGCAAAGCATTTCGTCCAGTATGCTAACAATTCTGCCAAGTTTCCACTCTACACTAGAGAATGTATTGCAGTGGTTACAAAACATTTTCGGGCTGCTGCCCCTTCAACACCCAGGCCACATTCCTAGCGCCCCCACCCCAACTAACCATCACAAGCATAGACCTCTTCCTGAAGCAAACTGTATTTCACAAATAAAACTTAATGAACCCATTATTTTGTTGGTTTTTCTATGAATTGCTACCCCATTATCACCCTAATTTTTCCATGAATCACTACCCCATAATCTCCCCACTTTTCTTCAATGCCCCCTTGGAACTTTCCCCCACCCCCAGGGGGACTATACTGTCCACTTTGGGAACCACTGATGTATTGAATGCTCCTTTTCTGATCGTCCCACTGGTATTGTTCTTGACTCTAGAGATGGTGTCACCCACATTGTTTCCATCTGTTCCCCATACCATTCTCCAGTTGTACTTGCCTATTTGTGATGTTACTTTCTCATGAAGATCCCTGCCTAGTACAGTTACACATTCACCACAGCCACCAAGGGAGAGCATCGGGATAATAGTCAAGTATGTGGCTTCAAAACAACAGAAAAGTTATATGAATATGGACCAGAGGTTGTGATAGAAAATGAATATTACAAGATTTTGTAGGACTTCACCATAAAGATTGACCATACTTTTGCAGCAAGAAGACCAGACATGGTTATAGAAGACAAAATAAACAAACAGACGAGATCGAAACTGAACCAAATTTGAGGACTGGCACCTGTGCCAGTGGAGTGCTAACAGCACCATCCGAGCGGGATCACTGCCAGAGCAGCGGTCTTGCTTCCATGCCAGCGGCACGTAAAAAGCACCATTTGAGCAAGATCGTTTCCAACTTTGCTTGGAATTTGAACTCAGAACATAAAGACAGACAAAATACCACTAAGCATTTCGCCCGGTTTGCTAACGTTTCTGCCAGCCTGCCACTTAGTCATTACTAAACATTGCAAGGCATTTTTCTCTAGCCCCTCTACCAATGTAGCAACACCACTGCTGAGGGTCAATTGGACAAACTGTTGGCCAAATGTTTTGTTTGGTTAACTACAGTTGTCCCCCTGAGGGTACCCTACATGAGATGGCTAGTACCACAGTCAGTCTGGGATCGTAGGGGGGGGGGGGGTCATAGAAGATGTGATGTGCAAACTGGATAAGCAATGACAACATTTTCTACATTTGCCGTGTGCACTGCTGTATGCATGCATGCACACAGACGCATCTGTGCAGCCTTGATAACCCAGCACATCAGTCCCATCTGTAAACTGTGTAAGGATGTGTGTGGGGGGGGGGTGCTTGATCTGATCATTCTGTCCCCGCTACCACCACCACCAATCAAGCTACTTCTTGCCACCCTTCCTCCACCGCCGTTGCACCATGCCAGTACAGGATAGCTGACTGCTGCCTCACTGACCAGCCACCACTACCACCACCCACCCACCTTAATGACGTCATTCCTGCTGAGTTATATGGATGAAGAGACCTTTTGTAAAGACTCTAGTCAGAACTAACTGACATTCAACCACAGCTACATATGTGTTTGTGTATGTTTGCATCTATATATGTATATATATATATATATATATATATATATATATATATAT
>NC_068989.1:84706115-84710886 GCF_001194135.2 Octopus bimaculoides
TATATATATATATATATATATATATATATACACGCACACGTTTGTGTGTATGTATATAAATATGTGATTGTATGTGTATATCTATATATGCGTGTGTGTGTATTTATATATATATGAGTGTGTGTATCTACATATATATGTATATGCGTATGTATACATACAAACATATATACACACACATGCACATATACACATACATCTACACACACACACACCCATACAGATAGACTCAATACACAACATTATATAATTAGTTCCAGCGTCTGTCCTCCAGCTGTATGTCATTTATGGAGATCACTGCTCAAAGATATCAGCGAGGCCTAGGATTAGATCTTATCTCCTCTCTGATACCCACCCCACACTAATCACACAGGTCAAACCATGCTACCCTTCACCACCTGACTATCTCAATAATATAAGCCCAACTTTGTTTCTTCAGTTCTAGTTTCTAGCCTCATTACGGAATGTCTAAGATTTCAGCAATGTTACCCTCTCATTTGTTCCTCTTGTCTGTATGAGATATTATCACCATCACCACCACCATCACCACCACCATCATCATCATCATCATCATCATCATTATCCTCATCATCACCATCATCATTATGATGTCCAGTTTTTCCTTTGCTTGCATGGGTTGGACAGAATTTGGCGAGGCAGATTTACTATGGTCGGGTGCCTGCCCTGTCACCGACCTTCAGCCTTGTTACCAAGTATGGCGGTGTTTCTCCATGACCAGATATGTTTTTCGTAGAAGATCGGAAGCAAAAGCTCACCATTTGCATTACAGTTGTAGATGAGTGTTAAACTCACAACTACCGCATAATGTCAAGGCAAGGAGATAGGAACACACACACACACACACACTGGTAGTCTTTCAAAGTCCGAGAAAGACGGTTCTTGCCAAGCAATCTGCACAAATGATTTGTTTATAGTGATCAAATGTATGTGCTCTACATTTGCGCGTTCCCTCCATCAAAATTGACGTTACCTGAACACGTTCACAGTACACCACACACCAGGTGTTGACGAGATCACAGAACAAGGTGAGATGAAGTGTTTTGCTCAAGAATGCACCATATTACCTTAACCAGGAATCGAAACCTTGATCTCATAATCTTGATTGCAGTGTTTTAACCACTAGACCATGTACCCTCTAATACCACTACATATAGTGGTATTTCATCTGCCGTTATGTTCTGAGATCAAATGCCGCCGAGGTCGACTTTGCCTTTCATCCTTTCGGGGTCGATAGAGTCGATGTAATCGACTTAATCTCTTTGTCTGTCCTTGTTTGTCCCCTCTGTGTGTAGCCCCTTGTGGGCAATAAAGAAGTAAGAAACTGAAATAAGCCTGCTGTGTGTGTGTGTGTGTGTAATTGTGTTTATCCATCACCACTAGCTGACAACCAGTGTTGGCTTGTTTACATTGCTGTAACTTAGCAGTTTGGCAAAAGAGAAACAATATAGTAAATGCCAGACTTGTCAAAATAATTAGTGGGGTTGACCCATTCAACTAGAACCCTTCAGTGCAGTGCTCCAGCATGGCCACAGTCAAATAACTGAAACAAATAAAAGAAAGCTCTATAATGTATCTGTTTAGTGAATGCATCTTTGTGTCGTTGAAGGAGAGACATAATTATTCTGTCCTTAAAGGAGAGCTGTTTTCAATGTAGAAGGGATTGTGTGGGTCTACTACTGTGAGCTATTTTTTTTTTTTTTTTATCTGTGTTAAAATATTTCACCTCATCTCTCTCACTACTGTATCCTCTTCAGGCAAAGAAAGAGAGAGAGAGAGAGAGAGAGAGAAAGAAGGGATGAGAAAGTGAGAGCAATAATTTTTAGGTGTTGGTGGTGGTGGTCGTGGTCGTGATGCTGGAGATTATAATGTCAGGTTATGAAAATGGTATTATGTGTTTGTATGTGTGTGTGTGTGCATTGCAGTGTGGAGGTGACTGTAGTGGTGCTGGTGGTGGTGGTGGCGGCGGCGGCTAAATGCAAAATTATAGTATAGCCATCCCCCACATTTGCTACCACCACCACCACCGCCGCCACCACTCCATTCCTATCAAAGAACAGGAAACCAAAGAGATTTTTTTTTGTTGTTGTTTTGTCGAGGTGAGTGGGAGGGAGGAACATTTGTTGAATTCCCACTGGAGAGGCTTGAGGAGACTTTGATCTACTGTTGTATGGTGAAAGTGAACGTGTGAGTGTGGGAGACCATATGCACACGTATACAAACACGCACACACACACACACACACACTTACGCACTTTGCAGTATTATATATAGTGTTACACATACTAAAGTCTTTTAGCACACACACACACACACACACACCAATGAAAATGCTCTTTTTCTCTTTTTCTCTCTCTCTCTCCCCTTCCTCTAAATACACTCCCACACACACCCACACATCTAAAAGTGTAATCATTACCCAGGTGTGTGAAGGCCATAGCGGCAGGTATGCGTGTAAGTGATTGTCTTTGCCAGCTTTGACTCTGCCTTTCACCCTTCCAGTGGAAGAAAGGAATTGATAGAGTAAGGTACCAGTAATATACATGGCACCCGTCTCCCACCCCTACCCTGTCCTACCCCTGCCACCAGAATATGCGGCACTAGACCTCTCTTGTAAAAGTGGTGAATTGGCAGAACAGCTGGAGCCTCACTGTATTTATTCCAGCTCTGTATGTTCTGAGATCAAATACTATCAAGGTCTATGTTACCTTTCATCTTTTCAGGCCGATAAAGTAACAGTCAAGTCTTGAGACAATTTAATCAACTAACATCTTCCCTCTAAATCTCAGCCTCTCTATCTATGTTAGTTGTAAGAGTTTGACGATATACCCTATTTTAACGTGTATAAGGAACCCCCTAATTTGTGGGGCTGAAAATTTGGAAAAACGGTTTTGTAAGGGATTGTAATACTATCCATATATAAAAATACTCCCCCAGATTTTTTTAACCTAGTTTTTGACAAAAAGGGGTTCCTTATACACGTTAGAATACGGTAATTGCTTATTTTTAGAATGACATTGCAGGGTAGGTGTGAGAGGCCAAACATGGCAAGTTTAACCCTGCGAAACCGAGATGGCACCTGTGCCCAGCGTCGCCTTTCTGGCACTTGTGCCCGTGGCATGTGTAAGGACTTTCGAGCGAGATCGTTGCCAGTGCCCCTGGACTGGCTCTTGTGCGGGTAGCACATAAAATACACCATTTTGAGCGTGGCCATTGCCAGTACCACCTGACTGGCCTTCGTGCCGGTGGCACGTAAAAGCACCCACTACACTCTCGGAGTGGTTGGCGTTAGGAAGGGCATCCAGCTGTAGAAACTCTGCCAGATCAGATTGGAGCCTGGTGTAGCTGTCTGGTTTCACCAGTCCTCAGTCAAATCATCCAACCCATGCTAGCATGGAAAGCGGACGTTAAACGATGATGATGATTATTCTGTCAAATGCACATTATTTTGAAGTAATCATGCAATATCTCAAAGCTTCAAGATGGTGATAATGTGATTGTTTATTTTTAGAATGACATTGTAGGGTAAATGTGAGAGGCCAGATCTGGCCACTTTGAACATAAAACACGTAGGATATTTGAGCTGGATAGGGCCGGTTTAAATGCTAAAGGACTGAATGAATGATTATATTCGTGAAATTACCGAAAGTAAAGTCTTTAGATTTTGGTTTCATTTGTACCACAATTCTGGCGATAATGGTTTCAAATTTTGGCACACGGTCAGCAGTTTTCACCATTCCACTTGTGACTATCATCATGTAATCATAAATATGTTATGTTAAAACATATTTATAATTACATGATTTAATATGTCCTTTATATAAGACGGTGGGGTATAATTTGAGGGGAATCTGTGTGCTATTTCTAGCTGAGCATGCACACTGATAAATAGTCGGTCAGACAGATAAAGGCACAGAAAATCTCTAAACGTTTCGATGTGGAATCCAGCCTGTCATATTGGCATGGGATAGATTATCTCCCTTTGTCACTTTCTTGAACTACTTTTATTTTGTGATGTGTGTGAGAGATATAGTTTCTGTGTAATACACACACACACACACACACACACACGCACTCACCGATAAAGCTTGAACAAGTACAAAACTCAGAGTAGCTAAGGAGTGAGTCACCAACTGAGATATATATATATGTATGTGTGTGCGTTTGTAAGCAAAAACACTCATTTGTGTGTATGTATATATATATGTTCTCTATATGGCGTGTGTGTTTTCTGCACTCTGTTTATCATTTTGTCCACGTTTTTTTGCAACGTCCTGTACCCAGATATGCATCTATATATGCATGTAGATGTAGGTATGTACATACACATACGTATATATGCATATACTCGTATATTATTTTATATATATATATATATAATAATATTAGGGACAAAACTATATATTTATATATATATATATATATATATATACACACACACACATAGCTAGAATCACTACCCAACAAACCAATACTGCTGTTTCCCCCACCACCAGGAATGCCCTAACTCCCCTTCTGACTACCATTAGTAGTTGTAGTAGTTGTAGTAGTAGTAGCAGTAACCCAGCATCTCCCCTCCATGGCCGTCTTGTTAGCTTGGTGGTGACAAGTTCCTGAACATTTTGTCTTTTTCCCAAGAATTTCGAATTTCTTCAGATCCATTCTCAGCCACCCCTCCCCGATCATCGTCCTCCACCAGTTCCGTACCAACAAAATAATTTTCCACGTTGGTGCATGACCTGTTAGAAATAGC
>NC_068989.1:84711636-84715595 GCF_001194135.2 Octopus bimaculoides
CACCACCGCCGTCTCCTATTTCCTTGGTCTTTCCTTTCTTTCTTCCTATCCTCTACTTCTCAATCTAAGATCCACCAACCATATCTCTTCACCCCCTCCTCCACACCACCTCCCTCATATTGTTCTCTCTCTCTCTCTCTCAATATTTTTATTTCCTACTCCTCCTCCACTTCTTACCCACCCCCCTGCATCTATGCCTCCCCTCCCCATCTTCTCACATTATTCTTACTCTGTGTCAGTACACTGCCCCTCTCTTTCTCTTCTCTTTCCATTGACACTCTCTCTCTCCTCTCCCTCCCCCTCTCATTATCGTCAACTATTTCTCTTTCCCTTCTCACCACCACCACCACCGTTTCCACTCTCTTAGTGTTCTTCTTACCTCATCTTCCTCCTTTCCCCTTCATTTCCCATGTCCTATATATTCACTACACCACCACCATCACCACCGTCACCAGAGGAAACAAACAGAGAGAGAGAGAGTGTGTGGAAAGTAGGGAAGTGGGTAAAGAGGGGGGGAGTAAATGGAAAAGTTAAAATATTGTTGGTTTTGAATATTAAATCTCACTCTGTGTGTGTACATACGTACATACTTACAGAGGGATGTACGGAAATTGATACAAAAGTGGGCATAACCTTTTTTTATTAACTGACATATGTCATTCAACTTGCACACGTTGATAGAGTAACTCTTCCTCTCTAGTAATTCTTCTTCCTGTTCTTCATCACAGGCAAACAATAGGTTCCAAGCTTAAGTAACATGTTATTGAGTTCTCGACAAAGGACAGGGTTGCTGGTTGTCCAGGCTGTCGGACATCCACTGAGGGCTCTGATTTGTTCACAGCAGTGGTTCTCAATCATTTTTCCCTGTTTCTTTCTGTGTTCCTTTCTGTGAAAGAGCGTAGACTCGAAATGTTAAAGACTTTTTTCACTTCCCAAGCATTAAACTAATACATCTGTTTGTTGTCTACACTACCTGTCTTCGTCTGTTGTTTTTTTTGTGAATTCTCTACATATATATATACACACACACACAACAGGCTTCTTTCAGTTTCTGTCTACTAAATCCACTCACAAGGTTTTGGGGTGTAACACAGTGGTACTGAACCCACAACCATGTGGTTGGGAAGCAAGCATCTTACCACACACCCACGCCTGCACTTATATATATATATATATATATATATATATCAAATCCAATACGATACAAAATAAAGTCTTGCTTATTTTAATATTGCCTTCCCTTCAAGAGAAGAATAAAGTGCCTTGTGGTAATTGTAACCAACTCAAAATGAAAACGGGAGATAATTTTGAGAATTAAAATTCTTGTAAAATTGACATCGTTAAGAAAAAGACTGTCTTAATCTGGAGACAAGAGAGCAGGTGTAATCACAGATTTTTGCTTACATTAGATTAGATTACATCATATACATAAGTAGAGTGCTGGCAGGATGGGCAATCAGGTGGGCTGATGTAATAAAGCTTGAATGTGACCAAAGATGTTGTCATGGCTGTCAAGGATCACAACTACCCACCCCCTCCATATGTCTATTAAAATTAACTCTTTGTTAATTATAACTTTGCAAGTTCTCTTTCTTGACATCCCCTCAAAACTCTAATTATTTGTATTCTCATTCAGATTGTAATTTCAGTTAATTGGAAATTATTTTCTTCTCCCCACCTTAAGTATGGCAGCCTTCACACTTAGCTATAAGTTCTTCATGTAAAAGAGACTTTTGGGAAATTCTCCTACATTTATGTGTGAGTGTGTTAAATGATGATGATGTCCCACTCATGCCAGCATGGAAGGCGAAGGTCAAACGATGATATATATATATATTATTATCCAAATGTCGTCTATGTCAGTGCCCCTTGACTGGCTCCCATGCCGGTGGGACATAAAATGCACCACCCAAACATTGTCGATGCCAGTGCCTCCCCGAACTGGCTCCTATTCCCGTGGCACGTAAAAAGCACTCTCCGAATGTGATCGATGCCAGGGTCACCTGGCTGGCTCCCATGCCAGTGGCACATAAAATGTACCCACTACACTCTTGGAGTGATTGACGTTAAGAAGGGCATCCTTTTTGTTGGCCTTTTGCTTGATTCTATATATGTATGTATGTATGCACTGTGTGTGTATGTGAGCGTGTGAGAGTTACAAATGTGTGTGTCTATATATATATATATATATATAAGAATCAAGTGTGCCACCTTGTCTGTTCAATATCTGTGCCAGCTGTCCCCCACAGTCAGCATTTTCTCTCCTATTCAAGGTCTAGGACACTCACCACACCTACCCAGGCACCACCCACCCCTATGTCTGCCATTTAAACTTTCTGTTTTCCTTGATTCTTTTTACTCAAGTTCTCATTCACAATATGGCAGTATAGTAGCTGCGATGGTGGTGGTGGTGGTGGTGGTGGTGGTGGTAGTGGCAGTGGCATTGGCAGCGATGCTTTGGGTGGTGCTGTTCTGTATGAGGGATTTTGAAGCTGCTGCTATTAGAGTTTCTGTAGAATGGTGCCAACTAGTTTTTTTTTTTTTTGTTTTTTCTTCCTTGTGTTTTGTGGAGCCATCACAAAGGGGTTCACTGGGCCAAGGACAGAGCTTTTCACCTCTGCTCTCACACCTCTTGTAAGAGCGGACAGAGCAGAAATGCCGCCCTGTGGCTTATATTTTATGAATGATGTGTGGAAGTAATAAACTTGGTTTGGATGAGAAGATTAACTTACCGTTTCATCTGGCGGTTCAAGCAGAGAGAGAGGAACCATGGTGATGCAGAGTAGAATTTGGTCATGGGTGTGAAATACCAGGAACTTTCCTCCTTCTTTTCAATTCCTTGGAATTATGTGTATTGGCCATCATACATTTGATTCGAGGTGTGCTGGGGCACCAATTTAAGAGTTTTAATCTTTTAGCATTTCATGCAGCCATAATCCAACCCAAATATTCTACCAACCAGATTCAACCTCTCACACCTACCCTACAATGTCATTCTAAAAATAACCCATGCTAGCATGGAAAGCGGACGTTAAACGATGATGATGATGATGATGATGATGATACCAATGCACTGTTGAAATCATGAAGCTATAAAATAATGTGATTTCTTCAAAACAATGTGAATAAATAAACATTACGTTCGACTAAGAAATTTGAACGCTAAAGAGTTAAGGAGCAAAAGCCGAGTAAAGGGAGATAATTCAGTGTGAGGTAATTAGAGCAGGTTATTTTTGTTGAAAATCCCAGTTTTTGTTGTTGTTTTTTTTCACTTCACACTGGCGGGATCTTATTCCAGTTTCCATGATTGTACTGATTGTACAAAATTCCTGTCCGTTGACAGAGTTAACTCTGTAACTGCTGTTGGTCCTCGTTTTCAGCTGAGTGGACTCCTGCATGCAACCTGTTGATTGCTCTTGAGAATTGAACCCACAAACTAACAATTATGAGACCAACACCCAAGCCACCAAACCACACACCATCCCACCGATGTGAACACACACACTCTCGCATTCACACACTTACACACACATACTCTCACAGACACACTCACATATACCCACACTCTCATACACTCACATACACACACACTCGCTCACATTGGTCTTCCATTCAATTTTGTATCTCACCAAAGTTTACTCAGCAGGTATGGTTCATCCCAAAGGCACTTGGCCCAGGTTTTGTTCAGTAGGAATGAACCAAGAGACATTTCATTACTCTATTACTTGTTTCAGTCATTTGACTGCGGCCATGCTGGAGCACCGCCTTTAGTCAAGCAAATCGACCCCAGGACTTATTCTTTGTTAGCCTGGTACTTATTCTATCGGTCTATTTTTGCCGAACCGCTAAGTTACGGGGACGTAAGCACACCAGCATCGGTTGTCAAGCGATGGTGGGGGGACAAACACAAACACACACACATACATACATATATATATATATATATATATATATATATA
>NC_068989.1:84717864-84725961 GCF_001194135.2 Octopus bimaculoides
TATATATATATATGTGTGTGTGTGTGTGTGTGTGTGTGTATGTGTGTATATGTTTGTGTGTCTGCGTTTGTCCACCCAACATCGCTTGAAAACCGATGGTGGTGTGTTTAGGTCCCCGTAACTTAGTGGTTCGGCAAAAGAGACCGGTAGAATAAGTACTAGGCTTACAAAGAATAAGTCCTGGGGTCGATTTGCTCGACTAAAGGCGGTGCTCCAGCATGGCCGCAGTCAAATGACTGAAACAAGTAAAAGAGTATATAAGAAGGATGACCACTAAGTGGACATCCATTATGCTTCTTCTAGCATAATGGATGTCCACTTAGTGGTCATCCCTCTTATATGTATGTATGTATACACACACACATATATAAACGTTTTTAATTAGTAATCGGCAGAAATTACAGAATGACTCAAGGCCTGAGAGTTTCATGTGCTGACAATCATCAAACGCTGTGCGTGCGTATTAGGGGTTTACTACAAAGGGGAAGTCACAATAAACAACATTTCCCTTAACTTGACGAAGGCCTTCGGCAGGAACTACTCCCGTCCTACCCCACCCCCACCGTATGCAGCCTGGTGGTCACTAAGTAACCTAGTTGTAGATAAATGGTTTGTGTGAACTCTCCAAACAATGGGCAGACTCACTGACAGAGATGAGAATCAGCAATAAGTGGCCGAGTGGTAAGGAGTTTGCTTCTTAACTGCATGGTCTCAGGTTCAGTCCCACTGTGTGGCAATTTGGACAAATGTCTTCTGCTTTAGCCCTGGGTCAACCAAAGCTTTGTGAGTGAATCTAGCAGATGGAAACTGAAAGAAGCCCATCATTTATATATATCTTACACATGTGTGCTTGTTTGTTTTTGTGTTTGTTCCTACAACACCGCTTGACAACCGGTGTTGGTTTGTTTATATCCCTATAATTTAGAGGTACAGTGTAAAAGACTAATATAATATATACCAGGTTTAAAAGAAAACAAGTGCAGGGTCAATTTGTTCAACCAAACCCTTCAAGGTGGTGCCCCAGTATGACCGCAGTTCAGTGACTGAAACAAGTACAAGATATAAAAGATAAAAGAGGTGTCTATAAGGGTTCAATGTTTAGCCCTTTCCTATTCATTATCGTCCTCACTGCTATAACGGTAGAGTTTAAGATTGGCTGTTTGTGATGGGAAAACTTATATATTGCAATGACCTAATTCTTCATTGTTGGATTTCTTGAAGAATTAATGAAGAAATTTCAAACATGGGTGTTGCTTCCACAAGGAAGCAACACCCATACTACAACAATTATATACACACACACACATGCCATCAATACTACAACAAATATATACACACATACATACTATCAATAACACACCAAATATATACTCACACACACATACACACATACCATCAACACCACAACTGATGTACATACCATTAATACCATAACTAATACACTCACAGCCCACTACTCTTTTACTTGTTTCAGTCATTTGACTGCGGCCATGCTGGAGCACCGCCTTTAGTCAAGAAAATCGACCCCAGGACTTATTCTTTGTAAGCCTAGTACTTATTCTATCGGTCTCTTTTTGCCGAACTGCTAAATTACAGGGACATAAGCACACCACCATCAGTTGTCAAGCAATGGTGGGGGGACAAACACAGACACACAAACACACATACATATATACGACGGGCTTCTTTCAGTTTCCGTCTACCAAATCCATTCACAAGGCTTTGGTCGGCCCGAGGCTATAGTAGAAGACACTTGCCCAAGGTGTCACGCAGTGGGAATGAACCTGGAACCATGTGGTTGGTAAGCAAGCTACTTACCACACAGCCACTCCTGGCAAATTTTCATTTGTAATACGCTGATATGTTTGTTTATGTTTTGTACAACCCTGAGCATCTTGGTGTATGCATCATATGCTGTGCTTGAGAAGACTAGTCAAGCCAAGTGAAATTGTAGTCATGGCCAATGCCAGTGCTGTGTGACTGGCACCCATACTAGTGGCATGTAGAAAGCATCGTTCAAACATTGAGCCTCACAGAGGCGGTGACAGGTAACCAAGATCTTTGGCGATATACTATGCTTGAGAAGATCTGTTGAACCAAGTGAGTTCATAGTCATGGCTGATGGCAGTGGCACATAAAAAGCACCCACCACACTCTTGGAGTGGTTTGCATTAGGAAGAGCATCCAGTTGTAGAACCCATGCCAAATCAGATTGGAATCTAGTGCAGCTCTCCAGCTAACCAGTGCTCATTGAAACCGTCCAACCTATGCCAGCATGGAAAATGGATTTTAAATGATGATGATGGTGATGATGATGATGATGATGATCATCATCATCATCATCATCATCATCATCATCATTATCTAGTTTCTTCTGAAGTGTTTGTGTCAGGGTCCATTTCCCTGATCCCATACCACGACACTGATTCAACAAACGCTCTGAAGAATGATATTCTGGTTTTTCTGGTGGGATCTGACTTCTGCGTCTCTTCCATTTTGTTTATCGCAGCCCAGGCTTCAGTAATTTTAATGTCAATGTCCCTTTTTTTTTTAACTTATCCAGCTGCCCAAATGTAGAAACTCATCAACTCAATTTATCATTCCACCATCTGGTGTAACAAGATTTCCTCCCTCTTGTTTGAATGATATGTGCTCTGTCTTTCTATACACACATACCACAACTATTACCACCACGCACCGCCACCCCCACCACTACTACTACTACTACTACCACCATTTCTACATACACATGCACACACACACACACACACACACACACACATCATGAGGCCTTAAAGTAAACCTCGTATAAGCACGAGTTTTAATTATAAGGGAAGAGAAGAGAGAACCCTGTTGTTATTTGCAACATGTTGTGTATGTATATGGAGAATGAGAGTTCGATAAGAAAGACCCTAGGGATCTAGACAGAGGTCCAAGATTGAAAATCATGGAAAGCAGTGACGAAGTGGATGGGATATGCCAGGTTTAAACTGACCAACACAAGCTTAGTGTCAAGACCACTTCTCTTCTCTATGAGTTCATGAGAGAAAGGAGGAGGAGGAGGAGGAGGAGGATTACATATGTGAGATCTTACTGAGTCTCTATGTTGCCTCTGTGTGTATGTACATGTCTGTGTATATAGATCTATGTGTGTGTGTGTGTGTGTGTGTGTGTTTTACTATGCACAAACAGATAGATATGTGTCTTCAGCTGATCACTGGTGAGATAGTGATCACCAATAACAATAACACAGACCCTGGTACAGATCAATACTTTCAGAAACCATGTTTACCAAACTCACTCAGTACAGTAGTCGCAGCAGTAGCATATCCATTGTTGTTGTGGTGCTTGTACTAGATGTGGTGGTGGTGGTGGTCATAGTTGTAGTAATAATGTTTGGTGGGCTTCTGATAATTCAGACAATGTTGAAATGCTGACTCTCATTCTTTTCACCTAGTTGCTGTAATATGTCTGTAGATAGAAAAATATGATTTATATGTACAGATATATTTATATATTTATATATATCATCATCATCATCGTTTTAGCTCTTTAGCATTCAGATTATTTTGTCAAATGTATTGCTTTTTTGTTCAATCTGTTTTGAATTTATCGTGCATTTTTTTCTAACTTCAAGATTTCAGTGGTGTGTTTGTATATTTTTAGAATGACATTGTGGGTTAGGTGTGAGAGATTGGACCTGGTCAATTTTAACATAAAACCAGCGGGGGGATATCTGGACCAGATTAAATGCTAAAGGGTTAATGTCCACTCTTGCCTGTTTGCATGGGTTCAATAGAGTTTGTGGAGGCAGATATGGCCAGATGTCCTTTCTGTGTTGCCAAACCTCACCTAGCTTCCTGTAAGGAAATATTTCCTCATAACCAAACATGTTCTCGCAGGTTATTGGAAATGAATGACAGTAGCAGTCATTTTACAACTATCATGTGATGTCAAGACAAGGAAACAAACACACTCACACACACCATCATCATCATTTAACACCCACTTTTCCATGCCTGCATGGGTCAGATGGAATTCGTTGAGGCAGATTTTCTACAGCCAGCTGCCCTTTCTGTTGCCATCCCTTATCCATTTCCAAACAAGGTAATATTTTCCCATGACCAGACATGCTTTTTTTTTACAGAAAACTAGAAGTTAACAACACTGCTTGTATGCTGGTGATGATTGTTTACAACCATCAGATGCTGTCAAGACAAGAGTACAAACAAACACACACACACACACACACAAATACACAGTCTTTCTCTCTCTCTCTCATACACTGACATACACACACGCACGCAACAGGCTTCTTTTAATTTCCTATTTCTTTATTGCCCACAATGAGCCAAACATAGAGAGGACAAACAAGGACAGACAAAGGGATTAAGTTGATTACATCGACTCCAGTGCATAACTGGTACTTAATTTATTGACCCCCGAAAGGATGAAAGGCAAAGTCGACCTCGGCAGAATTTGAACTCAGAACATAAAGACAGACAAAATACTGCTAAGCATTTCGCCCGGTGCACTAACGTTTCTGCCAGCTCACCGCCTTTTAATTTCTGCCTACCAAATCCACTAACAAGGTTTTAGTTGGCTCCAAGTCTATTGAAGAAGACACTTGCCCAAGGTGCCATACATTGGGACTGAACCCAAGCCCATATTGTTGGGAAGCAAGCTTCTGAACCACATGGCTGTGCCTGGGCCTACACACCCACACACACACATATGTAAGTACTTATAAAAGTAGGTTAATGTGAAGTCTAATTAGCATTAAAATTAAGGTGTAAGGTTAGGTAAAGGATTTATTAAAACAGCACAAAGAGATGTGATTATTATTATTATTTTTATTGTTGCTGTTGTTGTTCTGAATTGTTTCTGAATTCAAATCCTGCCTCGGTTTATTTTATTTTACATCTCATCCTGCCAACATCAGTAAAGTACCAGTCAAGTACTGGGGTTGATAGCACTGACTAACATCCTCCCTTCAGAATTGTTGGCCCTTTTGTTTAAATTAAAGAACATTATTATTTGTTGTTTTCTCTATAGTGTCTGTGTGTGTGTGTGCATGCGTGCGTATTTGTATTCTTGTTTTGGCTACATTTGCGTGCATGTATATACACGTATATTTCTGTATACACATTCATGCAAGCGTGTGTATGTGTGTGTATTTTCATACTTCTATGTATACTTGTAACTGTATTTTTGTTTGCATGTATGTGTGTGTGTGTGTTTGCATGTATCTGTGCATGTGTGTATGTTTCTCTGTATACATTCATGTGTGTTCTTGTGTGTGTGTATACTCATATGCATATTTTCATATTTGTATGTATATGTGAATATAGATTAATGTATGTATGCATGTGAGTATATTTGTATTAACCTGTATGTTTGCATATATGTCTATATTTGTGTGTGTGTGTGTGTGTGTATGATTCATCTGAATATACATCAATGACACTTGAGATTTTGCTGTTTTCTTTCCCCCTCACCTCACCCCCACCCACTCTCCTCCTTGAGAAATCTTTGTTGGAAAGTGGGGCAGTCATGTTATGTCTTGGAAGTGTGTCTGTTGGCGCCACTCTCAGACTGAGGGCTTCCGTAGTCCTTCCTACAGACTACAGAGTCACTGCTTTGGTTGGCTTAACTCTTTCATAACATCACACTCATGTTGTCATGACTGAGACCACACGGATACTACACACACACACACACACACACACACACACACACATGTACACCAGCTAGCTCACACATATACACATACCCCCATACATACAGACTATCCACTACACATATACATGCATTCTGTCATGCATACATACAAACATTCCACCATGCATTCCTACACCATAGCATATCCCTGGTCCATTATATTATCTTAACCTCGTAACCATGGTAATACACCATCATGTCCACATTGCTTGTGGCTATATAGAGGGTTGGCTTGTATTATTATTGTTAGTTGGTCTTTCATCCTTTCAAATTCCGCTTTTCATCCTTTTGGGGTCGGTGAAATAAGTACCAGTTATGCACTGGGGTTGATGTAATCGACTAGCCCCCTTCTCCCAAAATTTTCAAGGCCTTGTGCCTAGAGTAGAAATAATAATTATTATTATCATCATCATTATCATGGTTAATGCCGGTGTTACACAACTGACACTAATACCAGTGGCATGTAAAAAGCCCTTCAAATGCTGGACGATATACTGTGCTTGAGAAGACCCATCAAGCCAAATAAAATCATAATTGTGACCTATGTCAGTGTCACATAACTGGCACCTTTCAAACGTTGGGCCTTCTGGAGGCAATGACAAGTGATCGAGACTTTTGGCGATATGCTGTGCTTGAGAAGACCTGTCATGCCGAGTGAGATCATAGTCATGGCTGATGCTGGAGTTACATAACTGGCTCCCATGCTGGTGGCACGTAAAAAAGCACCCACTACACTCTTGAAGTGGTTGGCGTTAGGAAGGGCATCCAGCTGTAGAAACCATGCCAAATCGGATTGGAATCTGGTGCAGCTTACCAGTTTTCAGTCAAACCGTCCAACCCATGCCAGCATGGAAAACGGACGTATGATGACGACGACGACGACGACGATGATGATAATGATGATGAATAAGGTGGCAAATTAACAGAATTGTTAGCATATCAAACAAAATGCTTAGTGACGTTTCTTGTCATGTCATTGAGTTCAAATTCTACCAAGGTCTAATTTGCCTTTCGTTTTTTCAGGGTCAATAAAGTAAGTACCAGACGAGCACTAAGATCAATGTAATTGACTAACATCTTCCTCCCTATGATTGCCAAGTCTGTTCCTAGAATGTTGTGTAGAACCCTGCCAAATACCTGCCGTGTTTTTATGCTGATGGTGTAAGATCTCCCATTACCTCCACCACCGTAACGAACTCCGCCATCTCTTCCACCGCCACCTCTTCCACCGCCACCATCATCAACCTTACTTTTGTGAATATCATTTCCGCATCACTTAATCTATCACACCAACTCAACCACTGACCTACCATTTCACCAAATTTATTCTAGTTTCCTAGTTACAAAATCTGTGACTGAATGATACTGAATTTTCCATATATTGCGAGCTTAAACCGCTGCCATGCCTGGCAAACGAACGACTCAGCACCAAGGAGATCCAATACAGATGAAAACCATATGGTCCGGTGATCTGAGAGCTAGGGTGACAGGAGTTATCTCCCGCTTGCAATAAATATCACGTGTGAGAAGTGCACTGAATTAACCGGCTTGAGGATATGTCTTCCTGGGGTTAAATGGCAGTATCGCCATCTCTTAAAGGAGAACCACATTAAAGTGGCCATAAACAATACTCTCACAATGTTTTGTCAATATGATAGTCAGAGGCTGACTGTCTGTGCAAAAGGTTCTGCTCCTTTCGCACAATTGTTGTTATTTAGAATAAAGGTGTTCCAGTCATGACTCCCACCTTATTACACATACATTTTCAGCTGTGCATATCACATACTAACATTTTCGATTTTGTTGATGGAACAGGTAGCCACCTAATAATAATAACAGTTATTATTATTATTATTATTATTATACCCATCATGACTACCCGTCTGATAAGGGTACACCAGGCACATGCATCACAACCATATGTGCGCGACATGGTGATCTCATATCAAGATAAACAGCGCACGATCTTGCAGGTGGGGCCCAGTTAGAATTTTCTTCAGGTCGGGTAGCCCATTCCGCTCAAAAGGACCCTGAATAATAATAATAATTATTATTATTATTATTATTATTATTATTACTATTTCTACTATAGGCACAAGGCCTGGATTTTGTGGGGAGGGGAGACAGTCGATCATATCGACCCCAGTACTCAACTGGTACTTAATTTATCGACCCCGAAAGGATGAAAGGCAAAGTCAACCTCGGCAGAATCTGAACTCAGAACGTGGTGCCAGGTGAAATACCACTAAGCATTTTGGCTGGCATGCTAACGATTCTGCCAGCCCACTGCTTTTATTATTATTTTTATTATTATTATTATGGCACCGTCATGGTATTAGCTGTCAGAATTGAAAGTAGAACTGACAAGGAACGTTA
>NC_068989.1:84726529-84734557 GCF_001194135.2 Octopus bimaculoides
TTAGCTGTCAGTAGCCAAAGAATCAACTCAAACCAGCAGTAACGTTCTTTATCAGATTTTTCTACTTTCACTTCTGACAGTGCCATTATTATTATTATTAATAATAATAATAATAATAATAATAACGGTTTCAAATTTTACCACAAGGGCAGCAGTTTTGAGGGAGGGGATGAGTCGATTACATCGACCCCAGTGTTCAACTGGTACTTATTCTATCGACCCCCGAAGGATGAAAGGCAAAATCGACCTCAGGGAATAATAATGGTTTCATATTTTGATTCAGGGCCAGCAGTTTTTGAGGGGAGGAGGAAGTCAAGTACATTGGCCCCCATGACTTCACTGGTGCTTATATTATAGGTACAGGCATGGCTGTATGGTAAGAAGCTTGCTTCCCAACCACATGATTCCAGGTTCAGTCCCACTGCATGGCACCTTAGGCAAGTGTCTTCTACAATATACTCGAGCCAACCAAAGCCTTGTGACTGGATTTGGTAGACGGAAACTGAAAGAAGCTTGTGTGCGTGTGTCTCCCTCCCATCATCTGACAACGGATGTTGGAGTGTTTACATCCCCCGTAACTTAGCGGTTCGGCAAAGGAGCCTGATAGAATAAGTGCTAGGCTTTCAAAAATCCATCCTGCATGGCTGCAGTCAAATGACTGAAACAAGTAAAAGAAGAAGGAACCCATAAAAATGAAAGACAAGGTCGGCCTTGGTGAAATTTCGAATTCAAAACGTAAAAACAGACGAAACACTGCTAAGCATTTTGTTCAGCATGCTAATAATTCTAGGCTCTAAAATGTCTGCTAAGATCACGTGTAGATATCTTTACATATTCCCAGATCATATTCTGTTACTTGTTTAAATCATAGGACAGCAGCCATGCTGGAGCACCTCGTTCGAGAGTTTATCCCCAGTATCAATCTTCATTAAATGACCGAGCTTACCAAAGTTATCGCCTTATGGCTTTAAAGAGTTACCTCCCTGTTAACGACAAATATAACGATATTACACTGGCATTCATGCATGCATATGTGCATATATATATATATATATATGAAATTCATTAATATTTTAATTAATTAGTCTTCAAGTATTAGGGCTTTTATCATAATTATTTGAGTTCTAGTAATGGATTCATCCAACTGTTTTTTAAAATTCTGATTGTTTTATGTTTTGGCTGATTTTAGACTATCATTTAACATTTGTGTGTGTAATCTTTGATCTGTTCATATATAGAGAGAAACAGACAGGTAGGTAGGTAGGTAGGTAGGTAGATAGATAGATAGATAGATAGATAGATATCATCATCGTCAACATTGTCACTTTGATGTCTACTTTTCTGTGCTCAACATGGGTTCGATGAAATTAGTCGAACTGGATTCTCTACGGGTGGATACATAAAGTTTTATTGGTTTGTGGAGTGTATTGCTGTGCAAAGGGCCTGGCATAAGACACAGAGTTGTTCAATTCAATTGCCCATACATAGTGGAAGTGGGGTTAAATTTGTGAAAACTGTATCTTCTTTGCTGATATATAAAACTGAATGTTAATCTTTCAGTAAACAAACACACACTCACACAAGGTTCCAAATGAAGATGTTACAAGGTCTATCACACACACACACACACACACACACACAGGCAGAAACGTTAGCACGCTGGGCGAAATGCTTAGCGGTATTTCGTCTGCCGCTACGTTCTGAGTTCAAATTCCGCCGAGGTCGACTTTGCCTTTCATCCTTTCGGGGTCGATTAAATAAGTACCAGTTACGAACTGGGATCGATATAATCGACTTAATCCGTTTGTCTGTCCTTGTTTGTCCCCTCTCTGTGTAGCCCCTTGTGGGTAGTAAAGAAATAACACACACACTCACTCACATACACAATATTTATAAAGTTTTATTGGTTTATAGTTTCACCCCAACACCGATCATGAAGCACGGGCCCTAATATCTATGTTTTTCTCTTTCAGAAAATCAAGATGTTAATTTGGATGCTATTCTTGGAGAACTCTGTGAACTTGAATGTCAGTTAAATACGACACAGAATGAAATATCAAAGTCTCTGGCTCCATCGACGACGACTCCGCAGTCTACAGTAGGAATTAACTCTAGTGATCCTCCGGTACACAATGAACCGACAGACCCAATTCAAGCTGAACTTGATGCACTGGCTGCAGAAATCACCAAAGGACTGGGATTTGATACAAGCGATGATTTCTTTGGCATGCACTCTGAGCTTACGTCACTGTTCCCGGACGGCGGCTTGGATATCACCGAAACGGACTCTGCTTATTCTGACAATGCTTCTTTGCCGTCTTCAGAGTCATTCACATCAATGGCCACAGTGTCTTCATCTGCCGATACCTCGAGCACTGGAGACGCCTGTAGCACAAGCAGCACGAGCACACTGACGCCAGCTTCTGCCACCCAAACTGAAGTAAGTTCCTTCACTTCAATAACATCCTTTTTGGGGGGGATTTTCTTCCTTTCCTTGTTTTCTTTTTCTCAAGACACTTTCATTGCAAAGCTCCTCACCCACAGTGTTTATAATATTGTACAATAATTAAAGCAGTGAAAAATATTCCCTTTAGAGGTGTGTTTTCTGAGCCCGGTATACCCCTGGAGTGCAGCCTAAAAGTCTGCTTGTACTGTCCCTTCCCTTACCAAAAGAGACAATTAGGCACAGCTGTGTGGACGCTTAGATTTGGCACAGCTAACTGGACATTCACCCAGTTTTGGCAATGGTACTTTTTGCTGTTGGAGGTATGCAAATACACACACACACACACACACAGAAATATACACATGCAGATAAAAAGAGAGAGAGGAGGAGAAACCTTACAATTTATTAATTGGCATAATTGACCTAAACACCTTCCTTCTTTTCATGCACATTAAGAAATAACACTCACACACATAAACAGGAAGAATTCAGCACCAAATTGGCAGTGCCAAATAGGCAGCGCCAAAACAGCTGTGCCAAAATGTCTCATACCCATCTCCATATATTGAAAGCATCAAACAGGCTCAAGCTCTGTTTGGGTACCCCTTGAATTACATGGGTACTTGCTGACAATACTCTGAGATAAGGATGCTTTGGTTGAAGTCTAAAATAAATGTTACAGTTTGCAGTGAAGGTGTTAACTAAATAACCAACTAATTATAATTATAATCCTATATTGACTGTTAATTTATCTGGTTGGTTGTACTAACGAGCAATGCTGGATTTTAATTGCTAACCTTATATAACAGGCTTCTTTTCTTATGTTCTGTATAACTTAAACAGACTGGGTGGCTACTTTGACGATTTATCGATTTAATATTCCTCTAGCACTGACTCTGCTGCTGGGGACACTTCCAGGGCTTACTGCGTGTATTGTCTCAACTGGGGAAAGAGCATTGATTCTGTATCACTTGATTAAAGACCCCCCGAACTCTTTTATTACCCTATTCTTCATTGAAATACACTGTCTTTCTTCCAATTGATTTTAACAATAATGTAAACTTTCATAACACAGTTTTATCCTTATTACCCTGCTGTTTAGGACATCGATTAACATGAAATTTTGATGGAAGAGTTTAATTTAAACTACTTTAAAATGGGAAGTTTGTATCATAGAACCAGGGACAGTTCCAGATGAATTTGTATCAAAAGGGTTAGGGGTCCGTTGAGTACAACTATTTATTCTGCAAGTACTGAATGAATGTTATTGTCCTTATTAATCTTATATATGGATGGGGCTTATGAGTTGCCTTATTAAGGATCTCGCTCGGATCAGTGTGTTTCTAAGGCTTATTATATAGGGGTCATTAGTTGTCTCTTCAACATACAGATAATTTATTTGTCCAGTGTCTTAATTTGACTCAAATTTTAGATCCAGTCCTCATTAGGGTCGTCTGTAGAACTTCAAATGTTTGATTCCCTATTCTAAAAGCAGTTACGAGTTTGTTGAAGATGATATCATTGCAAGATTTGTCATCATCATCACATATCAACATCATGTGTTGATGACACTGCAACAAAAGTCTTCCTGATTAAGTACAGGGCAGGTTCTCTCATTGAGGACGAAGCTATAGTATTACTTCATTCTGACTTATAGTGCTTTCATGGCAGAAATATTGGGGTCATTTACCATTGCCTTCCCCCAACTGGGTGGATTTTGGTCCACAAGGAGCTAAACTACCCTTCGACAGGTCTAGTTTTCAGTCACAAGAGTAACAAACCATTCAAGTAAGGAAGAGCCAGTTTAGTTGCCAACCACTCAACCATGGAACAGGTAATACTGGCTTACATGGTACCAGTAGCAGGTCTCATCAGCCTGTGATGAGATCCTTGAGCTGAGTAGAAGGCAAGATTATTCATATTAGATGATGTTTAAAAATCTCCCTTGCTCTTTATGTAGTTCCAGTTTTAAAGACACAGGGAATTTGTTGGTGGTATATTATGTCGCATTTCTTCACATTGGTTCATGCAGTCCCTGTTTTTAAAGACTTTATTGTAAGAGCAACATCATCATTTAACATCTGTTTCCCATGCTGGCATGGGTTGGACAGTTTGACAGGAGCTGGGAAGCTGGAGAGCTGCACCAGACTCCAATTGTCTGTTTTGGTAAGGTTTCTATGACTAGATACCGTCCCCTAATGTCAACCACTTTACAGAGTGTACTGGATGCTTTTTACATGGCCCCAGCACGGGTGATTTTTACGGCACCAGCACAGTTAAGATACAACTGCTGTATCATTGAGAAGACTAAGTGACCACATAGAAACTACTCCTGGCCTCATGTATCCTTACTGTCATGTCAGTAAGAAATTTATAGAGGGTGAAGGGGTCAGCTACTCGCTGCCTTATGTAATCTCCACTTTAAGGATGGAAATGTAGAGATTTGGTCCTGACAATGAACAGATAGAATGATAAACAACACAGAATCTATACTCCCTCATTGCATCAGTAGATAAGGAGTATTACTCATACTCTGACTTGTAGTTTTTACGGTGGGATGGGATCATACGAATGGGATAGGTTGTTGTTTAGTGTGTGAAACAAAGTGACTCACTTGAGACCACAACAGGTGGGGGGGGGGGGCAATGGGGCAATAGTCAGACATATGATGATGTGTCTATGAGACAGCAATTTTAGTGACTTGGTTGATTTAAATATGATTTGTTGTGGAGGTTTCCATCATAATCTGTTCTTGCCTGGTCGTTGATCAATGATCAGAAGTGACAGCCACATATGGATGTGAGAGGGTCCTTATACTGAAGAAGAATGGATGTTATGTATTAGGGATAGAAAACTGCTGGTTTCTGTACAGTGTTGAGAAATGATGAAGCTGTGAAGAACTTCTCCACTTTCTACATTTGATATTGTTAAGTCATAAACTGTGACATTTAAACGCAATACATTTGTTTGTCGATCTGTGAGAGAGAGAAGTCTTTGAGCTGATACAACTTGGTAATACATCAACAGAAACAACAACATTCATAATTTCAAATGTTGGCACAAAAATACAATTTGGAGTTGTGCTCTACTGTGAGACACCACGCTACAATTTGGGGTTGTGCTCTACTGTGAGACACCACGCTACAATTTGGGGTTGTGCTCTACTGTGAGACACCACGCTACCGTCCCTGTCTCTTCTGGCCAAATACTGTACTGTAAGACAACAGAACATCACTTTTATCCCCTCTTCACTGCCATCTTGTAAATAATAATAATAATAATCCTTTCTACTAAAGGTACAAGGCCTGTAATTTGTGGTGAGGGGGACTAGTTGATTACATTGACCTCCAGTGTTCAACTGGTACTTATTTCATTGACCCTGAAAGGATGAAAGGCAAAGTTGACCTCAGTGGAATTTGAACTCACACCGTAAAGATGGACAAAATGCCATTAAGCATTTTACCCAGCATGCTAATGATTCTGCCAACTCACTGCCTTAAACCATGTTCCTATATTAGACAGTTCTTCTTTTTCTTCACCTTCTTCTTCTTCTTCTCCTCCTTCACTTTCCTTTGTTTTTTTCTTAAGCCTTTTAAAAACCATTGGAACACTTCTCAAATGTTTCCATCAGAACAAACACACAAACAGACAAACCAGGAAAAAAAATTCAGCCTTTTTTTTTTTCTTCTTTTTTTGTATATATATTTTTTTCATCCTAGCGGAAACATAACTTTACTATATTCCTTTCCATATTAGCTGCCATATTTTTATAAGGAATATTGACATGCTGTTTACTTAATTCCACCCTGAAACTAGCACCATCGCCACCACCGCCACCCCTCCCTGCTAATCTCCACATTAAGGTTTGGTACCCTGTGACTTCCACTTACATTTCTGAACTTCTCAAATGACGCCAATACACTCAATTCCACAGAGCACGTGTGTTCTGTGAATAGAGTCATGTAAAGAATATTCTTTGAGACTCAACTCGACTGGGTTTTATTTTCTAAATTTTTATTTTATTTTATATATTTATTTATTTGTTTATTTATTTTTTACTTTTCCATTTTACTTTCTGAATTACTTTTCTTCATGTTTTAATGTTTCTCTCTCTCGTTGTTTCGCTAACGTTACAGACTTCTTATGACTATTACGATATAAAATATGTATTTGTGTGTGTGTGTGTGTATGTGTGTGTGTACAATCTCTCTTCTACATCAGTCAGCCTGCAAGGAATTGAACATGAAAATCTTCAAGATAAAAGATATTTTATATACAACAGAAACAACATTCATAATTTCAGATGTTGGCACAAGAATACGATTTAGGGTTGTGCTGTACTTTGAGACACCACACTACAGTCCCTGTCTCTTCTGCCCAAATACTATACTTTAAGACAACAGAACATTACTTTTACCCACTTTTTACTGCCATTTTGTAAATAATAATAATAATAATAATAATAATAAATCTCTGAATAGCCAGCTGGAGGTGTCCTCCTGAGACTACAAGCTACAGTAGCATCCACCCTTAGCGGTTAGCCACATTTAAGTGGCAAATATACTTCACAATAATAATAATAATAATAATAATAATAATAGTAATAATAATAATAATCCTTTCTACTAATGGCACAAGGCATGTAATTTGTCAGGTAGAGATTAGTTGACTACATTGACCCCCAGTGTTTAACTGGTACTTATTTCATCAACCCCGAAAGGATGAAAGGCAAAGTTGACCTCGGCAGAATTTGAACTCAGAACACAGCAACGGGTGAAATGATGCTAAGCATTTCATCCAGCCTGTTATGTGTGTGTGTGTGTGTGTGTGCATACATGCATGCATGTGTGCATCAATGTGTATGTGTGCATGCATGTGTGTCCACTATATCGATGTGTGTTTGCATATGTGTGTATGTGTGTCTTTCCCCACACCTCCAAACACAGAATGGTTACGACGCTATCTGAGTTACACCAAAACCAAACAAAACCAAAATATTCATCAATATTCTTCAAAATAGATTCTGCAAAACTAATATCTCATTGGTTCCAGCTTATTGCCTGTGGCCATGCTGTGGCATTGCCACATGTATGTATTATACATTTATATGTATCTATATGTGTGTGTTTGTGTTAAATGAAAACGTGACGGCCCAGCCTCTTTAACTGCCTTCAAGACACAACCTTCAGCATCATTTTGTCCAATGATAGCCATCTCAATATTCATTGTTCAGCTGATAAAAATTAATTAGACAGGATAATGAGACATTTAAACATCATTGGACTATAACAACATAACTCATGTGACACGTATGCTGCTCTGTAAATATCCATAGTTACCATATTTCCCAACATATATATAAGACGACGACTATAGTATAAACATACAGTGTAAACCAGTGGTTCGGAGAATTTTGGGGGCTGCCGCCCCCTTGACACGCAGGCCACATTCCTAGCGCCCCCATCTCAAGAAACCATTACAAACATAGACCTCTTTCTGAAGCAAATTCAAAGCAACTGTATTTCACAAATAAAACTTAATGAACCCAATATTTTTGTTGTTTTTACATGTATCGCTACCCC
>NC_068989.1:84734641-84742890 GCF_001194135.2 Octopus bimaculoides
CCCGGGGGTGGGGAATACCACCCATTTTGGGAACCACTGGAAATATTCAAATATTGTCGCTATCTTTCCAAATGTGACTACATTTCACAGGGAATTTTTGGTCCTCCAAAACCATCTTGGCGTTTCGGTCAACCTACTTTTTTTTTCTTTTCTTTTTTTTTTGGGGGGGGTGTAAATTTTGGTCTGAAAATGCAGTAATATCCAATGATAGGCAGGAACAAAATGTTTGGAAACTATTTCAGATTTAGATTTTATGTCTAAGGGCCTTCCTCTTAAGTTTTCCAGTCCAGAGATAGCCACAAGTACAGTTGATCCAGTCGTTTTACTGTACACCCAGGCATAAAGTTGGTATTTCTACGTGCGCACGCACACACACACTAGCCATCCCATAATTATTACCACAGACGAGTTCCAATAGCCAAACTCGCAAAGACAATTGAGAACTGTTTGAAGTTTGGAAATCACAGAAGTTAGTGACTTGTTTTCTCATAAACCGTTCGCAGAATTTAAACTCAGCACTGCAAGATAGGGGAGATACATGGCCTAGTGGTTAGAGCCGGGAACTCGCAGTCGAGGGATCGCGGGTTCGAATCCCAGACCGGATGATGTGCGTGTTTATGAGCGAAGCACCTAAAGCTCTACGCGGCTCCGGCAGAAGGAAATGGTGAACTTCTGCTAACTCTTTCGCCACAACTTTCTCTCACTCTTTCCTCTTGCATCTAGCAGCTCACCTGCGACGGACCGGCGTCCCGTCCAAGTAGGGAAACTATACGCCAATGAAACCGGGAAACCGGCCCTTATGAACCAGGCATGGCTCGAGAAGGAATAAACAACAATACTGCAAGATAACGTATCATTTATTATTCGTTTTACAATTAGAATTTTAGTAGACATGATAACATCTCCTTGAGTTGTGTCTGCAACAGATTTTGAGTTCCAGTTAAAGATGCTTCACTTCATTTTACATCACTTACGCCGGTAATATTCTTCAGAAAGGCATGCATAACACGACTTCCCATCAATTTTGGTGTCTGTAAAATCAAATACAATCATTAAGAGCCTAAATAATTGTAATATGTTATGACTATGTTCTGTGGAGCTGTGAGGTGTATCTACGACTTCTTTGAAGTTGAGAGAGTTAGACGAGCGACATACTGAATTATAAAATCAGTGCCGTTGTTGGGACTCGATCATTCGACCCTTTGATCGATGGTTTGATCTCGTGACCACTAAGATTTTCGCTGTCGAACTTCGCTTGGAATAAAGCTGAGAAGTGCAAGGGAGACAACTCTACTCTGACACAACCACACACTGTGATGTTCTGTTTAACTTGACGGATTATTGAATGGATTCTCATATGGGAATGAAGAGGGTGTTACTGGGCGGGGGGAGGGATTATGGAGAACGGTGGGATCACGTAGACAACTAATTCTTATTTCAAAGTTATATCACATGACTAAGACAGTACTGTTACTTAATACTCTTTACAAGGGAAAGATATCAACATCGCTTTATCTCATTCCACTTTACACACACTCATAATCAGCGGTGCCTACTCGGTACATCGTGAGCTAGCAGAATCGTTAGCGCGCCGGACGAAATGCTTAGCGATAATTCGCCCGTCGCTACGTTCTGAGTTCAAATTCCGCCGAGGTTGACTCTGTCTTTCATCTTTTCGGGGTCGATAAATTAAGTACCAGTGAAACACTGGGGGTCAACGTAATCGACTTATTCCCTCCCCCAGAATGGCTGCTCTTGTGAAAAAATTTGAAACCATTATTATTAGAGCAAGCCAGCCGGACCATTAGCAATCTGGGCACAATGCCTAGCAGTATTTCCTCCGGCTTAACATACCGAGTACAAATTCTGCCAAAATCGACATGGCCTTTCATCCTTTCAGAGTGAGTAAAATAAATACCAGTCAAGCACTGGGGTCGAGGTAATCTACTCTCCACATCTTCCAAAATTTAAAGCTTTCTACCTATAGTAGAACGGATCATTATTATAACTATTATTATCATTAAAGTGTTGAGCTGGCCAAACCGTTAGATGGATAATAGTTATCCTCTCTGTTATAGGCTGGGCAATAAAGAAATAAGAAACGCTAGCACGCCGGGCGAAATGCTCAGCGGGTATTTCGTCTGTCTTTACCTTATGAGTTCAAATTCCGTCGAGGTCGACTTTGCCTTTCATCCTTTCGAGATCGATAAATTAAGTACCAGTTGTGTAATGGAGTCGATCTAATCGACTTCCCCCCTCCCCCAAAATGTCAGGCCTTGTGCCTAGAGTAGAAAAGGATACTTTTCTTGGGTATTTAATTAATGACTTACTGACACAGATTTTGTTGTTCACTTATAGTAGGTTTTTTTTTACTTTTGCACAGGAAGTTTAAACAGGATAAACCTATCCTGGTGGTTGAAATGGGCTTATGAAAAAATATTACCTTTATCCTTTAGACATTGGTTTAGTTTTCAGGCATAACTACAGGGTTTTACCCCCCAGACTTTGGGAGGTCATAACTTTCAGAAAAATGAATATTTTTTAATGAAATTTTCTCATTAAAAAATATTCATTTTTCTGAAAGTTATGACCTCCCAAAGTCTGGGGGGTAAAACCCTGTAGTTATGCCAGTTTTCATTACTTATTTACGGAAACATTTTAGTGTCATCATGCAGTAAATCATATTTTTGTGTGAAGCTGGTGTGAATTCTCCAACTTTACGATAGATAGAAAAAAAACTGAGATTTTATTAAAAGAAACAGGAAAGGAGAGTTGCCAATCGTCAGAAGCAATCTGTTCAGTTACGTATGTATAGGAACGAATGTGTGTTTTCAAGAAGGCGACTTTGTTGTGGTGGAGACCAATCTCTCGGGGTATGAGAGTGAGATTCAATTTAATGCGGCTGTAGTCAAGGTACATAACTCTGCCTCACTCAGTCACTACATTAGATTCTGTCTTCATTTTGCAAGTTGACTTTAAGAAGGAAATCATCTGGGTGTGTTTATGTGATACAGACACCAGGAATGAGAGATTCAATTACTAGACTACTGGCCCCATGGACAAAGACGCTTAACTGTGCTTATTCCAGTTTCACCCATTATAGTTCAATTGCTCGCAGTTGTAACGAATGATACACATCCATACAGATATAAAATTCATTGATTGAATAAATAAAATATCTTACCTTCCACCACCATCAACAGTACCGCTATTGTAAAGCTCAAAGCAACTCTAAACAAAATAAATTTCAAATTTTATCGGCCCAGGATTGGCTGCGTGGTAAGAAGTTCGCTTCCCAACCACATGGTTCCGGGTTCAGTCCCACTGTGTGGCACGTTGGGCAATTGTCTTCTACTGATGACGGCGGTAATGGAGATTATAATCCTTTCTGTTCTAGGCACGAGGTCTAAAATTTGAGGAAAGGGAGTCTTGTCGATTACATTGACCCCAGTACTCGACTGGTCCTTATTTTATTGACCCTAAAAACAAAAGTCGACCTCAACAGAATTTGAACTCTGAACAAAAAGCCGGAAGAAATACCACTAAGCATTTTGCCCAACGATTCTGCCAGCTCACCACTTTAAGAGAGGTAACAATAGTTTCGAATTTTGGCACAGGGCCAACAATTTTTTAAGGGGAGGGGGAATCCATTGCATCAACCTCAGTATATTTTATCGAACCCAAAAGACATCAAATATGGTGTTAATTTTGATGATGTTAGTGGTTATGAGGATAATAATAATAATAAGAGCACTCAGAGAGCGCAAACCACCGCCAAGGCAACACCAACGTCCTCTCAACGATTAGCCAGAGATGATTTTTAAAATGAGAATATCTGGAATAAACTCGACTGTTCTCACAAACAAGAATACTAAAAACGAACCCGACTGCCCTCAATAATGAAGTAAAAGAACCGGAAAAATAATCCAGAATTCTTCTCCGGTATCAGATCGATCCCAAAATCTAATCCGTTCGTGCCAGTCTCGAGGCCAAACTTCCCTGGAAGTTTCATCCGAATCCATCCAGCGGTTCTTGAGATATCTTGTCCACGAACAAACAAACAAACACGACTGAAAAAAAATATCTCCGTCTTCGCTAAGGCGGAGGTAATAAAGTTTTCAAATTTTGACAAAAGGCCGGCAATTTCAGGGTAAAGGTAATTCGATTATATCGACCCCAGTGTTCAACTGGTACTTATTTTATCGACCCCGAAAGGACGAAAGGCATAGTCGACCTCGGCGGAATTTGAACTCAGAACGTAAGGACGGGCGAAATGCCGCTGAGCATTGTGTCTGGCGTGCTAACCATTCCACTAGCTCGCCGACCCCAATACTACTACTACTACTACTAAAGGCACTAAGCCTGAAATTTTGGGGGAGTGGACTAGTCAATTACATCGACCTCAGTACGCAACTGGTACTTAATTTATCGACTCCGAAAGGATGAAAGGTGAAGTCGACCTCAGCAGAATTTGAACTCAGAACGTTAAGACGAGCGAAATACCGCTACATCAAATATGGTGTTAATTTTGACGATGTTAGTGGTTATGAGGATGATAATAGTATGATGTGTTATTTATAAATATTTAATGTAATACTGGTCCTGTCATATAAATTTGCTCAACGATTCAACAAATATGGAATCTAAGGGACATAACCACCGCCAGTAACTACTTTCATTTTCTCTCCTATGGTGTTTATTTATGAAAGAAAGAGCGGAGGGGAGGAAATATCCCTACTACCACCCCTGTCGTCACCACCATCACCCTAACATCAGAAATTCATTTTGCCCCTGTACTACCACTCTCACTTCTTTCCTCCACTCGGTTATATTGTAAAATGTCACCCCAACCAAGCCCACCACCGCCAAAAAAAAAAAACCATCTCCGCTAAAGATGAAAGTGAAACTGTTGTCAAAACTTCACGTTACAACACATAACTATTAATAATCCCCCGATGAGGTAGCATCAAATGGGATTATCACCTGTCTTCAGATAATCCCCAGTGGAGGAGGAGGTGGTGGTAATGTACAAGATATGAAGGACCTACTGGGTGGTATGTGTTGAAACAGTACTGTTGCTGGTGGCGGTGGCGGTGGTGGTGGTGGTGGTAGTAGTAGTAGTAGTGACGGTGGCGACGGACCACCGTGTTGATAGTATTAGAAGTTGAAGGTGATGTGTATATATATATTTTTTCATTTGTTTCAGTCATTTGACTGTGGCCATACTGGAGCATCGCCTTTAGTCGAGCAAATCGACCCCAGGACTTATATATACATACACACACACACATTTACATCATATAATGTTGTTTGTATAAATATATACATATGTGTGTGTGTACGAATATGCAACAATGTATGTATATTTATATATGTGCATATATATATACGCACGCACACACACGTGTGTATGTATACATCATTTATCGTTTGCATTCCATTCTGGGTCGGATAGGACAGTCTCCGAGGAGCCAGAGGATTGCATTGCGCTGTCTGCTTCGGTATCTTTTGCTATGGCTGGATGCCCTTTCTAAGGCCCACCACTTTAAAGAGCGTGCTGGGTGCCATTTTCGTAGCACGGAAACTAGTGAGGTCACCAAAAAAAGTGCAGGGCCCCTGAACTGAGGGTGGTGGCTTTATGCCACGTGTTGAGAGACTAAAAAATGATAGAGGGACAGGAACGGGTGTCTTGTGATATAGTGACACAAATGTGAAATAGATAAATATATACACATGCACACATGTATATACGTACACATACATGTTCATATGTATATAAATTGGTGTATATACATGTATGTACATAAATATGTGCTTATATATGAGTAGGTCATGATCTCGTATACGTATATATAACTATATACTTGCACATACATGTATCTGTATTTGACTATATATGTGTGCGTGCATTGCTTTACGCAGAAAAAGCAGTGTATATATATATATATATATATATACATACATACTGTTTTTTCAGCGTACAGCAAAGAACACAGGGAAACCCTCAATATGTGGCCCTAGTCAAGCAGCGCGCGTGCGCTCACACATCAAACGTGATAAATCAATGAATCAACCAATCGATGTCAATTACAGTGAACCTACTTCCTGTTAGATACGACTATGTGTCCCTCTGCTGGGGCCAGCAGTCAACTATGTCCCCTTTCCTCTCGCTATTTAGTCATTGCAGGCTGCTGGTATCACATTCGACTCCCTCTCGTTCTTTCTCTCTTTCATTCTCTTTCACAATTTCCCTTTCGATTGGTCGTGGTTGGAGAAATTTCAGTGAATGGTTTGTGAGTAGGTGAATGTGTGTGTGTGTGTGTTTGTATTAGTGTATGGTTTAACATTTATTTGTGTGTAATACAATATTAGGATAAAGACTTTATAAGAATTTATCAAGCAGTTAGCGTGAAAAAAACATCAATTTTTTCCATAAATATATTTAATTTTTATAAAGGCATTACTATACAATAATGCCTCACGCTAAGAGGGACTCCATAAGTCAAAACTACTAAAATATTTGTGTGTATGTGTGTGAGAGTATGTCTTTATTATGTTTTCTTAGCTTTTATAAGTTCCACTCACTGGAGAGCGAGCAATGCTAAAGGTATTAGTTTCACCGATATCTACATCATATCAATAATTGATCCCAGCACTTATTTTATTGATCTCTATTCATTGAATGGCTAAGTTACATTCTGACTTAAATGATACACGATTTGCACTCTCACACACACATGTATCTTAAGGGCTTCCAAAATTTCTCTCAAATGCCACAAGATAATGTTCATCACGACTTAGCACTCGCTACATGTGATCCAGGATCGTTCATCGTTCCATGCTGTATGTCATCTTTTGAAAAGCCATGAGCCCCACAACATCCCATTTCTCTATTCCCTTCAAATGCGAGTCAAGCTTTTCTTGGGGAAAAGGGAGCAAAGAAATCGATATTAGCCTTTGTTCTACGCATGCGCGTCATAGCTAGGGTTGCGCTTATCTGCACACACGCATACACGCACGCATTAAAATGGAGACTGTGATGTGGTTGCTCGCTCAACCTGCTAGAAACAGCAGCCAAAATTGTATCTTAAATCATACCCTACCGTTTTATAAAGGACAGGTTGAATAATGTAGTCTGCGGTATATTATGCCTGAACAAAAGACAGGATGGTGACATTTCGAACAGGAGGGCGTGCTTTGGGGGTTAATTAACAATACAAACATACACACTGGGACATCACACACATAACATTTGTGCCTATATACACTTACGTACGCCTTCAAGGATCTGCATGTATGTACACTAGCGTATTAACACATGCACACACTCGCACGTATACTCTTAGTTCTATACAAAGCTATACATACACACACTAGGACATCAACACGTACTTAGCCATACTAAGACACACACAGACGTATACATGTATGCATACATAGTCTTGTACAAATGTACAAACATGCTCTGTTGGGGACGGACGGGCATACATACACACACACGTACATTAATGTAGCCCTGATCAGATCACTAGGACATCTAAACTTGTACACGTTAGACGCTTACATGCACGCACATAACCATTTTTTTTTTTGGTTGCTAGGCAACCAATTGATGCAGTTTTACCACAGATGTCTGTCATCATCATCATCGCAACTAGTACATGAATATTAAAGTCTTAAAATAGCAACAGCATTTGTCCCCTTTTTTAATGACTGACTGACTGACAGTGTCGGGAGGAAGGGTGAGAGTAGTGGTGATGGGGGAATGGGGCTAGGGGTGTTGTATAGCCCCAGGTCAGCTCTCTTTGAGCAAACCTATGATGAAAAAGCATTTCGATCTCGACCATCCGGTCTCTTCTTCAGGCATAGTCTACCTTGGATCGTATCGTCCAACGCCTCCTTTCACATCTTTAAATAAGGTAGCGTGAGATTTGACTGCTACTTCTAGCAGGTTCAGCAACCATTTAGAGGCTCCTTTGTTGGTGATGACAGTAGCGGGGGGAGGAGGGAGGAATCTGTGGTGGGTGTGACAGTATACGGTGGTGGCGGAGAGCGGAGGGAGGGACCAGGACTTGGTCTTCATGCGATTGTTAAGGGATCGGAGAAGTGTGGGGGGGGGGATTAAATTAAGGATTGGGAGATGACTGGTGGTAGAACTGGTAATGGTAGGGTACCAGTGGAGGAGGGGGTGGGTCACTATTATTATCACACATACAATATGTATGTGTGTATATGTATTTATATACACA
>NC_068989.1:84742900-84744650 GCF_001194135.2 Octopus bimaculoides
ATATATATATATATATATATATATATATATACACACACATATATATATATACACACACACACCGACTGACATTTTCCTTATTTCCTATATATTGTAATTATGTTTTCATTGTGACTCTGAGATATAATGGTAGCGATGGTGGGGTGGGGTGGGGGCTCTAGTGGCGATGGGGATGGGTAGGGACTATAGTAGCGGTGGCGGTGGGGCTGCTGCTGTTCTCTCCCCCATCTCTCTAATGGGGGTTGGAATGGTGTTTGAGGGGAGTGGTGGCAACTGGGGGGGAGGAAAGTAGCTATGGTGGACGAGGAGGAGGGAGGGGATGTTGTGGTATGGTGTGGCTATTGCCATGGCGGCGGCGGTGCCGATGGTGGTGATGTGATGTGGCACTCGCAATGATTGTTGGCGGTGGGTAAAGAGGATTCTGGTAGTGATGATGGGGATGTGGAGGTTGCAGTGATGGTGGTGAAGACGGTGGTGGTGGTGTGAGGAGTTAGATTTCTATCAAGAACACATCACTTTAGTATTGAAGTCAAGTACTTTGGCTTCCTGGATCAATAACACCGCCACCACCACCACCACCTCCACCTCCACCGTCGCTGCTGCTGTCTTCAACCCTGTTTCCACCACTAATAGCATCAGCACTGCTGCTGTTGTTAGTGCTGCTGCCGCCGCTGCCAATTCCTCGCTGCCACTGCTGTTGCTGTTAATACCACCACCACCACCACCACTGTCCCATAGACATATTTCCTTTTTCTTTTCCCCCTGCCTAACATCTCTATATTCTCTCTCTCTCTCTATCTCGCTATCGTTTTATCCATCTATCTACCGTTTTATCTATCTTTCTATCTATCTGTCTATCATTTTATCTAGCTCACTATCTCTTTGCATGTGTTCCTAAGTATGTTTCTCTTTATTTGTGAACGTTTGTGACACTGTACGTATAAGTCTGCAACTGTGTGTGTGTGTGTATTTTTGTGTAATCGTGTGTTTGTGTATGTGTGTGTCCACTTCCAACAACCACTGCCCTGCAATATATAATCAGCCTACACCACTGCCTTGTCCTATGTCAGATGTTATAACCTTCTTACTGCGATTGGAACCTTATTTGGGGGTTTAGTAGGGTAGTTAGGGACTAGGCAATACAATTTGATACTAAACCCTAAAAAAAAAATTTTAATAACGATATATAATTTTGCCAAGGTTCCATGAGTTTGTCAAGTAGAAGCAAATGTGTGTGTAGTTTTCTATCAAAAGGGCCTAATGAATGACTGGTATCTATTTCATTGACACTCCAGTGGAGTGATACATGAAGATGAGCTTTGGTGAGATTTGAAACTCTGACTAAAAATTGGCAGACATTGTTTTGTGGATGTTAAACATACACTACAGGCCAGTGAGTGTCAGACTCCACTCCACATACCAGCTGGTGTATGTCACTGAGTGTGAAATTTCACTCCACATACCAGCTAGCATGACAACTAAATGGTTCCTGATGGATCACATGCATAACAAAACATAATAAAGTGCACAATATGTAATTCAATTACTTCATGTATAATGCATATCTATCACATGGCTGTGTGGTAAGTATCTTGCTTACCAACCACATGGTTCTGGATTCAGTCCCACTGTGTGGCACCTTGGGCAAGTGTCTTCTACTATAGCCTCGGGCCGACCAAAGCCTTGTGAGTGGATTTGGTAGATGGAAACTGAAAGAAGCCCGTCGTATATATATGTATATATATATATA
>NC_068989.1:84744867-84748539 GCF_001194135.2 Octopus bimaculoides
AACTAAAGGCGGTGCTCCAGCATGGCCACAGTCAAATGACTGAAAAGTGTAAAAGAGTAAATATTTTGAGTATTGTAGAAATATAAACCAGTTCATTGCCAATAAATTTTAAAAGTAAAATCATATATGGACCTCCCCCCCCCCAAGGGTCATACGGACCCCACATGAGAAACCCTCATGTGCAGGCTCCTTTATTGGCTTCTCAGGCTGTGGTAGTAGAGTGCTGTTCGGTGTGACTTTGTCAGTCTCTGTCTGTGTGTGTAACAGCATTGTAACATGGCATTACTGGATCTTTGTAGAAAGTCAACACCTGATCAGGTCTGGAGTTTTTTTCTGGCACCCAAGGGGAAGAAGGCTCGTCTTTTGGATGTAGTTTAGAATGTTTGTCTCTGAGAAACAGCAGCAACACTGTCCAGACATGTGGTCTGGTCTGTCTGTGTGTTTAGCAACAGCAACAACTATCCCAGACAGTTGAGCAATGCTGTAATGTGATGTATACGTGTTTAACAGCAGTACGATGTGGATTTGTGAACAGTACCATAATGTGGCTTTAGGATGTCTATGCATGCAACAACAGCACTGCCCCATATATAAGAACCGTATCATGATGTCATCTAAGATGTTTGTGTTAGAGCACCATTAGCCCAGATAGAAAAACAATATTGTAATATGGTCTACAGTGTTTATATATGTAACAGCGGCACTGTCAAAGATATGGAAGCAGTACTGTAATATGGTTTGTTATATTTGTATGTGTAACAGCAGCTGTAGCAGCAGCAGCACTGTCCCAGACATGTGATGTAGGTTTCTTCCACCTGTACTTTGTTTAGATCAGGAGTTCCCAAGCACCAGTCTGCAGACCAGTGCCAGGCCATGAATCAGTTTGGTACCAGGCCTCACAGGAAGAATAAATTTCTAGATTTTATTTCTGTTTTATTGACTATCACAGTTTGCTGGGTGTTTTTGCAATATATTCTTTGTAAGCCTAGTACTTATTCTATCAGTCTCTTTTGCTGAACCGCTAAGTTACGGGGACATAAACACACCAGCATCGGTTGTCAATGTTGGTGGGACAAACATATACACACACGTACATAAATATATACGACGAGCCTCTTTCAGCTTCCGTCTGTCTACCAAATCCACTCATAAGGCTTTGGTCAGCCCGAGGCTATAGTAGAAGACACTTGCCCAAGGTACCACGCAGTGGGACTGAACCCAGAACCATGTGGCTGGTAAGCAAGATACTTACCACACAGCCATGTGATAGATATGCATTATACATGAAGTAATTGAATTACATATTGTGCACTTTATTATGTTTTGTTATGCATGTGATCCATCAGTCTGTGGGAAAATTGTCTTGCATGGAACTGGTCTGTGGTGCCAAAAAGGTTAGGGAGTGCTGCCTTAGAAGACATTTTTGTTTACATTCCAATAAAAGATTCTTCCCAACTGTGCTGCTATCTTCCATGCTTGTGTGTTATCTTGGAGGGAGTGAGCTAATGTACAGTGGAGATTGATTCACTAAGATAATCATTTGTGTGGGTTGTTCAATAAGGTACGGAACCCTGGTCTGTCATTTACAACAGGAGTCATATGTGTGTGTGTACCAGGGCTGTGGAATCGGAGCTGGAAAGGATTAAGGAGTAGCTGGAGTCGGAGTTGGTAAAATAGACCACAATCACTTAATTACATAGAGGGGTCAGGTTCGAAGTTTTTTGTTTCGACTACACAACCCTGATATATACAAATGTACACATACAAGTAAGTGTATACATGCAAAAGAAGTTGGAAAAAAAATAGTACTCAAATACCAAAGGTAGAATAATGTATTATTTATTAAAGCCTCCAAAATTTTCAAACTGTTACTCAGAGTACATGCACACAAACTCACTCCCCCAAATGCACACATAACGTGTATGTGTGTGTATATCTATATGTTTATACAGTTTGATTTACATTACACGACAAAGAACCAGTATTTAGAACTACATGTGCATTCTTATATATCCAAAGAGAACTTGTATTACTGTTCAAGTTTTCTTTGAATGCTTTCTATAGTTTGAAGATCACAGAGTACATATAGAAAAAAAAAAAAATAAACAGTTTTGTCCATAAATTATTTAGCAACATCATCTGTCACAAGTTTCATTAATAATGAAAAGATCTATGATGTAAAGAAAGCCTTATAAGCAAATTATATCAAATCTTCAGAGATTGCATAACTCTCATTAGTAAGTTTTATTGGTTATACTTGACTCCAGACAGTTTTGGTAACAATGACATAATGACTGTAGTTATGGTTATTGATCTCATAATACTGTCTAGAGTTCAACATAAATATTAAAAATTACTCATGGGAGTTACACAGTCTCTGAAGATTTGATAATATAATCTGCTTATGTAATGGATATTTTCTTTATTATTAATGAAATACTTGGAAGATGATCTAAATAATTTATGAACAAAGAATAAACTCTCCTATATACACACACACACACACACACACACACACACACACACACACACACACACACACACACACACAACTGGCTTCTTTCAGTTATTAAATTTACTCACAATGGGACCAAACCCAAAACCATGTGGTTGGGAAATGAACTTCTTAACCACAGCCATGCATGTTTGTTTGTGTGTGTGTGTGTGTGTGTGTGTGTAGTCAGGCATGAAGTGTCATGATCCTTTAAAGGGCCTTGGGGGTGGGGGAAATATCCTCTAACCAGAGACATGGTCCAAATGAATGCAACAGAGTAGACTTTCCTAAAGACCTTGAAGATGCAAGATGGTGCTGGTGGGGTTAGACCAACTGAGGGATTAAGTCTACAACTCAGGGAGGACAAAGAACTAGGTTTAATACCACAAAGCATCCAGCTGCAGAAAATTAGAAAATGTCTTTCATTAAAATTTTATTTGGTCGATGCAAGCATGGAATTGTGGACATTGCAATGCTGGTGCAATGTGGGGTTAACCTTACTTACCAACTATGTGGTCTCAGGTTCAGTCCCACTGCGTAGTACCTTTAACCAATATCTTCTATTATAGCTTCAGGCTGAACATGAACAAAGCTTCATGAGTGGATTTAGTTGACGAAAACTGAAAGAAGCTTGTCGTGTGTGTGTTACTCTTGTTTTGACATCACATGATGGTTTTAACCCTTATATACCCCTGGTTGCGTTTTCGCAATGCAAAACCTGCTCCTACTTGTTTGGACATAAACTTGCCAGGAAGCATCTGACTGAGCAGAGCATACGAAATGTTCAGTTGATAGTTGACACTCGTAGCTAACAGTTGCATCTTGTCCTTCTTTTCCTGATTGTAATTAGCTTACCATAATGTTTAATCTAAAAACAGTAAAATGTTAAGGCTTAATTTTTATCATGGGCATATATGGGTTAAGTGAACATCACTGTCATACTGGTGTTGTTGTTTGTTTACTGTGTTCTGAAGAAAACATATCTGGCCATTGGGAAATATTACCTTACTTGGAAACAGATGAGAATGGGCAACAGAAAAGGCTTCATATGTTGGAAGTGGAATTTTGTGAAGATCATATATGTGTGTTTGGGTCTGTTTGTGTATATTTGTATATATATGTACGTGTGTGTGTGTGTATATATATATATATATATATACATATATATATATATATAT
>NC_068989.1:84748649-84751448 GCF_001194135.2 Octopus bimaculoides
ATATAAACTGCAGCACCTTCAGGCGTACCTTTACATTCAAAATGAGACTTAGCTATTCAACAGAGGTCAATAAAATAACCAATTGAAACAAGTATTGCATTAGGCATGACAGGCTGAAACCCTGTATTTAAATGTGTATAAGGAACCCCGTAATTTTGGGGGCTTGAAATTTGGAAAAAAAGGTCTTATAAGGGATTATAATACTATCCATGTATAAGAAACTCCCCATATTTTTTTAACCTAATTATTGACAAAAAGGGGGCTCCATATACATGTTGAAATACGGTACATACAGATACCCCACTCTGTATCCCTGGAGATATTTCTACCCATATTAACAATAAAGTTTTCTTCAGTCCTTAAATCATACGTTCCACCCTCATCCCACCCTCACCATTCTTACCATGGAAACTCTTCACACTCCCTTCCTTTCATATACTTCCTTCTATCTCTCTCTCTCCCTCTCCCTCTCTCACTCTTATTCATTCATCTCTTTACATCTACTTCCCCTCTCTCCTTACTCTCCACTATTTGTTCATACCCCCACCCCCCACCCGCATCCATCCCATTTATTCCACTCAAGCCTCATTAATTTCCGTCAGCTTTCATGTACCGCCTTCCCACCCCTTCCACCCTGCTCAGCTCCCTTCATGTTTTCCACATTATCCTGACAGTTCTGTTATCTTGAGCAAGTATGTCACCTTTACCACCACCACTGATGATATGACTACTACCACTACTGCTGATGCTGCTGCGACAACAGCAGCAGAGGCTGCAGTTGGACTGCTTAGCATTCTCTCTCTCTTTCTCTCTTTCTCTCTCTCTCTCTCTCTCTTCCTCTCTCTCTGTCAATAATGTCACATGACCTCTTGCTGAAACTAGGGGAAAAATCTACTCCTACTACTACCATATATCCTCTCTCTATCTATCTATCTATCTATTTATCTATCTATCTATCTATTTATCTTCACCACCACCTTCCCCTGTACCTTACAACTTGTGTGTGTGTGTCCCCAACTAGTCCCCACCATTGCTTTTTTTTTAACCCACCACCACTTTCCCATTCCCTCTGCCCTCACTAAATTTTCAAAATGGGTGGCCAGCAGAAGGATGGGGGGAGAGGAGTAGGGATACCAGTTATAACATGGGGAACTACCACCATAATCATAGCACAGGGTTGCCACAACCTGAATCAGGTTTATTTCTGCTGTAACAGAGGGCTACCACGATTGTAGTGCAGGGTTACTGCAGATGTAATTCATGGCTAGCAGCCCTTATAAAACAGGGGCTGCCTCTGCTACTAACGCAGGGGCTGCCCACAACATGTTATTAAAGGTTCCCCTACATTCTACTTCACCTTGTAACTCAGGAAGAAGAGGTTGTGATGAGTCTCTCTCCCTTTCTCTCTGTCTCTCTTTCTCTCTGTCTCTCTCTTTCTCTTTCTCGCTGTCTCTCTCTTACTCCCTACCCTTATTTCATACTCTCTCACCCCATTTTTCCACCTCTAATACTTCTCTTTCTTTCCTTCTCACTCCTCTTCTCTTTTTAAGCTCTATACATTTTCTCTCTCTCTCTCTCTCTCTCTCTCTCTCTCTCTCCCCCCTTCCCTCTTATCCTCTTACTCTCACTTCTACCCTTTCTCTCTCTGTTCCTTTATCTTGGCTTTCTCTCTTTCTGTCTGTCTATCTATTACTCCCTCGCTTTCAACTCCCCTCTCTCCATATTATTTCAAGACCGCCCTTCTCTCTCTATCTCTCTCTCTCTCCTTGCCCATCTCTCCCTTACCTCTACTCACACATATTTCCACTTCTACCCACAAATACAGCATTAACCCTGCCTCACTCACACTCTCTTTTGTCATTCTCATATACCCACAGCACTCACTCAATCTCTCTTTCTCCCTTACACAAACACACACTATCTCTTCCTCCCTCTCTCTCTCTCTCACCCCTCCTTCTTCACTGTCTCTCATCTCCCTCTCTCTCTCCTTCTCTCTCCATTAATACTTTTCTCAGCAAACATCCACAGATTATCCTCCAACTACTACCATCCCCACCACGACCTCCACCTCCAACACCACCTTACTCTCAGGTCTCTTCCTCCTACTCCCTCATCATTCCTTAGTCTGTTCACTATACTCCTGAATCTCATTACTGCTACTACAACGTAGCAGCAGCAGCAGCAGCAGTAGTAGTAGTCGTAGTAGTAGTAGTAGTAGTAGTAGAGCAGGCAGTGATAAATCCTCCATTCACTTATTCATTCTCTCATCATCCTAGCAGTAGTAGTTGTAGTAGTGAGCCAAGCCGGGCCCAAGGCTGATACTACATACTACAACAGCAGCAACACTATCACCATCACCACCACCATCACCACCAAGGCTGGTGGTATACTTACTTACACATACCCTAATACTACACATACTACAACATCAGCAACAACCAACAAACAGCTACTTACTACACGGCTTAAGTAAAGAATGTGGAGGAACCATATTCATACTTCAGTGTAACTACACAGACACACACATACATACATACATACATACACACGCGTGCACAGTTGCACACACATGCACATACACATTGTGACCACTGCAGCCTCTTCCATCCATTGTTAGATTGGAGTTTGACTGTCTTTCTTATCATCCTCATCATCACCAGCACCACCACCGCCATCACCAGTACCACCTCCGCCATCACCATCATCTTCGACAACCATCGCCGCCATCACCGTTTTCTACCGCTACTGCTGCTGCTGCTTCTACAGTTGTTCTATCATCCAATTTTCCACCCCCCCCCC
>NC_068989.1:84751710-84761330 GCF_001194135.2 Octopus bimaculoides
AGAGAGAAAGAAAGAGAGTAAGAGAGAGAGAGAGGATCGAGGCTGCTCTGTCACACACCATAAGAACTGGTGGTCAAGCTCCCCTTGCTGCAGTTTTTTTTTTTCTCAACCCCTAAGGTGGGGGTAACACGCCCCACACACCAAAAAAAACACACACACACACATACAAAATCCAAACACAAAACAAACACTTGAAAGATTTGTATTTAAGGAAAAAAAAAACAATTATCTGACATTCACTCTCTTTATATCCACATAACACCACACACACACACACACACACACACACACACACACACACACACACACATATATATATATAATCCATACCACACACTCACAAACACACACACCCCGCACACACACATATATATACATATATAAATATATGTGTGTATGTACATATGTATGCAAATCTACATATGTAGAAAGAACTACCGCCAAACTGGATGTATGATATGTGTTGTTGCTACCACCTCTGCTACACTGTGGACTGCGCTGTAACTACAACCACACTACTGTTAACACTGTGTTGAAACTACAACAACCACTCACCACTACGCTACTACTGACTGTACTGTAATATCTACCACACCTCTAATGACACTAGTACTACATACACGGTGACACTGTCAACGCTACCTTAGCACCACTAAAACAACACCCAATACTACCATCTTGACTACTAGCTCCATTACTGCAGCCCCACTTGTGACACCCTTTGCCATGGCTTACAATGGCATTTCTCCTGACATGTTGCCAAAAGAAGGTATGTATGGATATTGTCTTGAACAAGTTCTTTCACTCTTAGTAGCAGGCACTATTACTGCTTCTATACACCAGCTTCTGTACAATTGTCTATCTACACACTATGTTCTTTCTCGCCTTCTCTTTCTCTTTCACACACACACACACACACATATGCGTATACATTCACTCACATACTCTACATACACATCGTGATGAGATATACATGTGTATACATATATAAATATAGCTATATATATATATATATATATATATATATATATATATATATATTAAACATATACACCCTTTCATGCTGCCTGTCATCTTGCTTCTCTCTCCATGTACACGTATGCATGTGTGCTTCCTGCATGCATGCATACACACTCATGTGCTGCTTAACGTGCATTAACATACATGTCGACATACATGCATATATAATTATGCATGTGCTCATGAATATCTATGTAGGGAAAGAGAGATAGAGAGAGACATATACAGTCTACGCATAATTACATGCATTAGTACGCACACAAACATATATATATAAGTTGATCAACACACCATTAAGCAGACACACACGCACACACATGTATTGAATACACTTGTAGATAGACTCACATTCACATGTACAATTATACATTTACATATGGCACACGGACTCTATTATACACCATTCGTACATGCCACTGGCATGCTCTTATACATACATACAAGATGTAGAAATAGCCCCACACTGTTCTCATTATACACTTATACACCTCTGTCTCTCTCTCTCTCTCTCTTTCTCATTCTCCCACTCACTCTCTCTCTCTCTCTTTCTCTCTCTCTCTCTCTCTTTCTCTCTCTCTCTCTTTCTCTCTCTCTCTCTCTCTCTCTCTCTCTCTCTCTCTCTCTCTTATTTATCTATCTATCTGTCATGGCACCACCGCTGCCACCACCACCGCTACAAGCTACTTCTCAGCCGGCTCCTTCTATCTCTTACTACATACACACATTCGTGTGTGCACATACACACACACACACACACATGCATCCATTACAGCTCTCACATCATTGATAGTGCATTATTCTTCGGTACTCGGTGAATGTGTATATATTTGTATGTATGTATGTATGTATGTATATATACATGCATATATGTATATATTTATGTGTGCATGTGTGAACGTATGTGTGCGTACCTGTGCATTTCCCCCTCTGTCTGTCTATTATGCTCAATCTAGCTATTCTCTCTCTATCTATCTGACTCTATATCCATCTATGTATTACTAACACATTACATACGAACACGTGTGTGCACACACACAACACACACATATGTAAGCTCCCCTCCCTCTGTCTCATTTTGTTTTAAATATATTCTCTCGGATTTGGAGTGTCTCATTTAGAATTCTTCGAATTTCTGGTTTGGTCTGGAAAATGTCACTATGATATGCAAATGGTTATGGTGACGGTAATGATGACAGTGGTGGTGGTGATGGTAGTAGTCACATTTACGTAGTGGTGGAGGTCCTGGGGCTTTTCTTTTCGATTGTCGTTGCAATGGTGGAAATTGTAAAAGACTTTTGGATACAATATGGCTGCCAGAATAGTTAACAGTGGCAGCAGCATCTGCTACAAAATGGTCCTGGATGCTGTGTATTCTAACTAGAAATTGGTTACAATGCTGGCTTGACCACTGACAAATGGTCATGTGTTCTGGCTGAGTCAGTGTGTTGGCTTTGACCAATAACAAATTGGTGTCAGTCTATTCTGTATGGAAGCTGGTCAGTCTGTTCTGCTTGACCAGAAAAGAAAAGAAATAGCTTGTTTATTGTTCAGTCTATTGTTTCATCACTACCCCAACAATATTAAATAAATGGTCATGTGCTATGGTTGGTGTTTAGTCAAGCTTGGTTGTAAGCCTGACCAAGGACAGAATGACTAAACCAGCTTTGTGTTCTCGGCAAAATGTATCCAGTAACTGTGGACATTTTTGTGCCTACAAGCCGGTCAGCATGTTGGCTTGATCCGTAACAAATAGTCTTGTCTATTATGTATTCTCCAATGAGTGTGGCCAGCTAGGAAACAACATCTACAAATGGTGTGGTCAGCTAGGAAACGACATCTACAAACATCTGCTTTCACTACCATCTATACCAGTCATGAGTAAATAGCAGCCCATGGGACTTGCTGAATGGCATGCCTAATTTTATAGTTATTTATTTATTAAAAATTTTTAGCCCTGCAGCTTGTCTGGTGGTCAGCCATATCTCATGTGGCTTGTTTCTCATAAAACGATTGCCCATGCCTGATCTACACTATTGGATTTGACCATAAGCTGGTTTGGGCTTGAGTAGACTTTTAGAATTTGGATTGAGAGTGGACCATGACTGTATCTCAAATTATTCGCCCCACCCATTCTCATATATTCATGTCTGTGTGTGTACGTCTGTATGTATATGTGTGCATCATTATTATTTTACACCTAACTCTCCATACGATATGTGTGTATGTATGTATATATATATATGTGTGTGTATATATATATATATGATATAATATAAAAGAACACAAACGGGATTTAAAATTTACATAGATTTTAAGCCCCATTTGTGTTCTTTTTTCATACCTGTGCCACACCTAGAACCAGCCCTGAGTCAGATCTGTAGCTTCAGTTGGATTTGATACTTACATATCCACAGTATCCTACCACCACTTGATACCACCATGGTTGTTTTACCTCACTGTAACCCTATGTTATTGTACCTAGCCATTTCTGGTGTCCTACAGGTTGATGTGCCTAGATTCTATTGAATCCTATAACTGATTTCTCAGTGTCTTTGTTTAAAAATGAATAAATCTGTTAAATGTAACTCTTTACTCAACAGTTACTTGTATACCTTGTATTGAGTCCGCTTAAGATTATTGTCTCATTGATCTTTGATTCAAGAGTTTTCACATGTGTGTGTGTGTACCCAGCGGGTGCAAAAATGGCGATGATGATGTCATGTCGGGTATCAGTTGTTGGTACTGCTCTGAGTTTGATGTGTTATGTGCTTTCAGTGTGTGACACTCTAAGTAACAATGGAGTGAATCAATAGATTCTGAATAAATATGAACTCTACACCATGTATTGAGTGCACTCTCATTTCTACATGCGCGTGTGTACATCCATATGTATGCATATGTACATATATGCATATATGTATATGTCTATATAAGTGTATAAATATGTCTGTGTGTGTGTGTGTGTGTTTGTATATACACACATGTATATGTACATATGTATATGCATATATATATATATATATATATATACACATACATGTGTGTGTGTGTGTGTATACAGACATGCATACACACACACACACACACATACATACATACATACTGTCTATGTGTATACAAGTTTGGAGACAAACATGTCCAGATGGTTAAGACGTTCACTTTGCAATGATGTCATCTTAGATTTGATTCTAATACATGGCCCCTTGGTTAAGGCAAGTGTCTTTTACCCTAGCTTTGGATTGAACTTTGGCAGATAGAAACTGTATGGAAGCCCATCAGATTGGCCTGTTCTTGTAATTCAAAGGGCCGTTCTTCTCACAAGAATGTTATAATGATTCTACCTGAGTACATGTAGGATATTCATTCTAGGGTACTTACTCAGCGACTAGGGTACTTACTCAGCGACTAGGGTACTTACTCAGTGGCTAGGGTACTTACTCAGTGGCTAGGGTACTTACTCTGCGATTAGGGTACATACTCAGTGACTAGGGTACTTGCTCAGCAACTAGGGTACTTACCCAGCAGCTAGGGTACTCAGTCAATAGAACAGCTTGTATAGTCATCATTGAAACTGATGAGGATTCCTTTGTTTTGACTTTATAGTTATGTGTCAGCCATTCTGTCAGTGGATTTTGGTAAAATGAGGACTAGGGTCAACATAATTGACTAAACCCATGAAGACAGTGCCCCAGCATGGCCACAGTCCAGAAACTGAAACTACTCGAAGTATATCACTTCAGTGTGTATACTTAGAAAACTGTTGAATGTACCCTCTACATTCACATACACACACTCTCTCTCTCTCTCTCATGTGAGTGTACTTGTGTGTATGTATGTATTTGTGTGTGTGTGTGTGTATATATGGATGGATAGATAGGTAAAGAGAGAGAGAGCGATAATGTATATCTTAATGTTTCAAACCAGATAAAAAGTACCAGTCAAGTTCGGTGTAATTGATTTTCCTCTCCCCTTAAAAACTGCTGGCCCTTTGCCAAAATTTGAAACCATTATTATTATTATTATTATCATTATTATTATGAAGGCAACAAGCTGGCAGAGTCGTTAGCATGCTGGACGAAATGCTTAGCAGTATTTTGCCTGTCACTATGTTCTGAGTTCAAATTCTGCCGAGGTCGTCTTTGCCTTTCATCCTTTTGGGGTTGATAAATGAAGTACCAGTGGAATTCTGGGGTTGATGTAATTGATTTAGTCTCCTCCCCCAAAGCTTCAGATTATTATTATTATTATTATTATTATCATTATTATTATTATTATTATCAATATATCTTGGGTCAGTGTGCCAATTCTCAGCATGAACCTTTATGTCAGAAAACCCAGTCTGGCAGAGGGCACTTGCTCTTGGCAGTAAGGGCAATTCAGGATCTCTGGGGTTCTTCGACTACACACAGCTGTTTCCTTACTGTAATATTTTTCATGCCTTTTTTTTTTCCTTTATATTTATGTTGTTTTTCAGGCCTGTTTGTCCCCTACTTGACTTCTGTTATCCTACCATCACTACCACCACCACCACCACCACCACCACCACCACTGTCATTGTAATGTTCCATTATTTATTACCCTTGTGGCAAATATTGAAACATTAATATGATTGGAGTTGAAAGCCTGCCAAAATCCAATACGTCCTTTTTTTTCCCCCCCTATAGCATCCCAGCAAATCAGATAAAATAGGTGTCAGTCAGCTACTGGGAATGATATAAAAATGTATGGTTTTGGTACCAATATTAGAGACGATTGAAGGCGGCAAGCTGACAGAAATGGTAACATGCCAGGCGAAATGCTTAGCAGTATTTCATCTGTCTTTACATTCCGAGTTCAAATACCACTGAGGTCAACTTTGCTTTTCATCCTTTCGAGGTTGACAAATTAAGTACCAGTTGCGTACTGGGGTCGATCTAATCGACTGGCCCCTCCCCCAAAATTTTGGGCCTTGTGCCTAGAGTAGAAAAGAATATTAGAGACCATTGTGTTGCCATCCGGTTTCACCAGTCCTCAGTCAAATCGTCCAACCCATGCTAGCATGGAAAGCGGACATTAAACGATGATGATGATGATGATGATGATGATGATTGTTAATGGAATTGCTAAAACACAAGACAAAAAAAAAAAAATCCTTGTGGTATTTAATTAGTTCAAATCCATTTGTGATCACCTCTACTTTTCATTTTGAGTAAGTTTTAATAAAGTACCAGTCAAGTACTGCATTGTTCCACTTTCCCTCAAATGTGTTGTGGCTTTGTGGTGATGTTAGAGACTGCTGTGTTTTGAGTTCAATTTTCACCGAGGTCGACTTTGCCTTTCATCCTTTCAGGGTTGATTAAATAAGTATCAGTGAAAACTGGGAGCCGATGTAATTGACTAGTTCCCTCCTTCAAAATTTCAGGCCTTGTGCCTATAGCAGAAAGGATTATTATTATTATTATAGACATTGCACAGTATACAATGTTGTGAGGTTGTTGATTGAAGATATTGTGTCTACCGGGGGTTTGTATTGTTTGTCAAGTCACAACAAGGACCTCAGACAGTCAGTACTTTAATGCAATATGCGTGCAGTTCTAAGTAATGCTGACTTTTGCAATACATCTAGATTGTAGGGTACTTCTAAAATTTTCAGATATTTTTTCAGATTGAACCCAATGCTCCGATGACAATAGGGATAACTTTTATGTTTGATTCGCATGGCTGCCACATCTTTGTGATCTCAATTCTCAAGTCTCCATATTTATCAACCGTTTCTCTTTCTTTCATGATATGTTGATCTCCTGGTGCTGCCACATCAATTATTAGGCCATTATTATTATTATTATCATTATTATTAAGGCAGCATGCTGGCTGAATCATTAGAATGCCAGCAAAATGCCTGGCAGTATTTCCTCCAGCTGAGCATTGGGGGGGTGACGTAATCGACCAACACCCTTCCCCCCAAATTTCTGGCCTTGTACCAAAATTTGAAACCATTATTATTATTATTATTATTATTATTATTATTATTATTGCTATTATTATTATTATTATTATTATTAAGGCAGTGAGCTGGCAGGATCGTTAGCACACTGTGCTAATGATCCTGCTTAGCGGTATTTCATCTGCTGCTACGTTCTGAGTTCAAATTCTGCCAGGGTCGGTGAAATAAGTACCAGTTATGCACTGGGGTCTATGTAATTGACTTAATCCCTTCCCCCAAATTTGAGGTCTTGTGCTTCCGGTTGAAGGAATTATTATTAAGGCAGCGATCTGGCAAGATCGTTAGCACACTGGGCAAAATGCTTAGCAGCATTTCACCCGTCACTACGTTCTGAGTTCAAATTCCACCGGAGTCGACTTTGCCTTTCATCCTTTCGGGGTCAATGAAAGAAGTACCAGTTATGCACTGGGGTCGATATAATCGAGTAGCCCCCTTCCCAAAATCTTTTCCAGGCCTTGTGTCTAGAGTAGAAATAATAATTATCATTATATCAAGGCAGTGAAACTGGCAGAATCGTTAGCACAAATGAAGTCATGAAGGCAGATGAAATGTTGCTAAGCATTTCATCTGTCTTCACGTTCTGAGTTCAAATTCCACCGAGGTCGACTTTGCCTTTTATCATTTCAGGGTCGATAAATTAAGTACCAGTGAAACACTGGAGCCGATGTAATCAACTAGTCCCCTCCCCACAAATTTCAGGCCTCACTCAACTAAGCCCCCCACCAATCCATCAAAATTGCTGTCCTTGTGCCTAAATTAGAAAATAATCGCTGCTGTTGTTGTTATTATTGAGGAGTGGCAAACAGTACCAGCAGGTTGCGTTATTTTTTGTATTAAATTGTATCCTTGTATGTTATTTGTACATATGCTGCCAGAGTTAGTAAGTACCGGTTATATATTGGTGCTGTCAATTTAATTTAATTATACCAGCACCACCACCACCATCCCTGTAAAACTGAAGCATCATCACTGCCTCTGCTTGTTGTTGTTGTTGCTGTTGTTGTTATAGCTGAAGAATGTAAGATTCTTTGAAATCAAGGTTCCTGCTTGACACAGTAAACTGCACAGACGCATACACATATGTAATTCTGTATATATTAACATACACGCCTAGATATACACACACATATATACATATGCACATTAACATACCTGTACAGACATACTCATGCATATACACACATACATACACACATACATACACACACCAACATATTGAACAAACATGTTGAGTTTTCTTTGTTGATTGATACATTGTATTATCATCATCATCATCATCATCATCATTAGCAGCAGCAGCAGCAGCATCACCACCGCTAACACCACCACCATCACCACCACCATCATCAGCTGTTTCATATCCACATGCTAACATATGTTGGTTTTTATAAGTGTTATTTCACAACAGCTACAACTACTACTATTACTACTACACTATCCTACAACTGTGGACACTACAATACCACACTATCTATATACACCAGTGCAACTACCACCAATACTACAAATATTACAACTACTACTACCACCACCGCCATCAATACTATTATAGACACCAGCCAATACAACTGAGCCAACAAGGGAGCTTCTACATGGTTTCTTTCTGCTTAGAAAGAGCAGCTAAGTCTCCTTCAACATCACATCATAACATCTGAAAGAAATTAAGAACACATTGGATACTGACTATGGGGGAGTGGAAGTGGAGGGAAGTTCTTATTCCAAGAATATGCACACATGATCACATGCATGCACACACACACACACACACTCTCACTGGTTGTTATAGTTCACTTGTTAATTAGTGAAATTAAAAAATTAACAAAATTAACAATAAGGAAGTTTATTATAACCTCTGTGTGTGTGTGTGTGTGTGTTTACCAATAGAATTACTCTTCTGAAAATGTATTGTATGATTTAACATGCACGCACATACGCACATACGCACGAGCGCGCATGCGCAGAAGGCAAATTGGCAGACTCGTTAGAGTGTCAGATTGCTTTGTGGGACTCGTTCCAACAGTCTGCACTCTGATTTCCAATCCTGGTGAGGTCAATAAAATAAAGCACAATCTAGGCTCTAGAGCAGCAGTGCATTGGTAAAGCATTGAACTGGATGCTTTGCCAGTATCTGTTCTGAATCTGTGTGTTTCAAGTTCAAATCCAATCCACTTTTGCTGTTATTATTTGTGACAGACAGATTAGTATCAGCAATCAAAAAACCAATCAAAATATAGTGTCTTTGGTTTAGTTGGAAGACCATCTACCACCAACACCACCATTATATACATATCACCAGAAGGTACTTAGGTATATATATGTTGTTGCTATTATGCAAAAGTGTTGTAAGTCCAAAACACTGTTTTTTCAGAAAATAGAAAAATAGTTTCACCATTCCATAGCAAACCCATTGTGCTACACTTTGACAATTTCTGATATCTTGACATCTGAAGCAGCTGGAGATATGATAGTTTGACCAAAAGAACCGGCTATTGCCAGCAAATATAAATATTTATCTATTTATTGCCCACAAGAGGTCATGCAATGGGGCTGAACCCAGAACCATGTGGTTGGAAAGCAAGCTTCTGACTGCGCAGCCACACCTACACCTATATATATA
>NC_068989.1:84762093-84762837 GCF_001194135.2 Octopus bimaculoides
ATATATATATATATATATATACACACACACACACACATACACTGGATGATTAAGATAAGCACAAATATAAATTATTAGTTCCTACATAGATTTCTCCGTTGCAGTTATTTAGAACTCCGCATAGGCTGTTCCAAGTGCATTTGGATGCATGACTGCACTGGGTCATCAAGGGAACAGTTTACTGCATTCTATCACAAAGATCTAACATGTAGATATATGTGCTGGTGGCATGTAAAAAGCACTCTAGGGATAGTTGGCATTAGGAAGGGCATCCAGCTGTAGAAATCTTGCCAGATCAGATTGGAGCCTGGTGCAGCCTACAGGCTTGCCTGTCCTCAATCAAACTGTCCAACCCATGCCAACATGGAAAACGGACATGAAACGATAATGGTGATGATGAGGATATATATATATATATATATCTTTTACTCTTTTACTTGTTTCAGTCATTTGACTGCGGCCATGCTGGAGCAGCGCCTTTAGTCGAGCAAATCGACCCCAGGACTTATTCTTTGTAGGCCTAGTACTTATTCTATCGGTCTCTTTGCCGAACCACTAAGTTACGGGGACGTAAACACACCAGCATCAGTTGTCAAGTGATGGTGGGGGGAACAAACACAGACACACAAACATACACACACACACATGTATATACATATATATGACAGGCTTCTTTCAGTTTCCGTCTACCAAATCCACACGCAAGGCTTTGGTCAGCCCGAGACTATATAGTAGAAGACACTT
>NC_068989.1:84762847-84765959 GCF_001194135.2 Octopus bimaculoides
TTGGTCAGCCCGAGACTATATAGTAGAAGACACTTGCCCAAGGTACCACGCAGTGGGACTGAACCCAGAACCATGTTGTTGGTAAGCAAGCTACTTACCATGTAGCCACTCCTGTGCCTATATATACATATATATACATTACACACACACACACACACACACACACATATATATAGGTGCAACATTGACTTTGTGGATGCTGGTAATGTGGAACCTCTTATAATCTGCACAAATTTACACTAAGGTACAAGTACCTGGATTTCATTTAATTCTTCAAGTAAACTTGATATTTTAAATTTGGAGTGTGTTGACTGAAGTCACCATCCATGGTTCAGAAAAACCAGTAACTTGGATAGGTTTTGGAAACAAAGATTCCGGAACATTGATTGTGTGTGTGTGTGTGTGTGTATACACACAAGTACAATCACACACACACACATGTACAAAGTGACTCTCTCCAATATGCAACATTCTGTTTCAGCAATCTTTTGGACAAATCACCCCACCCATCTCCAAAAAGTGAAACATTGAATAACATAATCCTAGATACACTATGCCTTTGATCACACAAACTGCTGGGACTGGGCTGAGTTGGTGCTAAGCAACAACAACAACAACAACAACAACCCTAGCGCTACCACTTCCAGTTACCACCATCATTCCATAATCTCTCCCCTACCTCACTAGTTCTACTAGGGAACCCCCCCCCTACCCACTTTTCTGTTGTTTTCTCACCCTGGAACTTATTTTTCCTCTGTCTGGGGGTGAGACATATGGGTGAGAGGAGGAAAAAACAGAGTAGAGAGAGAGGGAGAGGGAGAAAGAGGTAGAGAGAGAGAGAGAGAGAGAGGTAGAGAGAAAGAGAGAGAGGTTTAAAGAGGGAGGCCTGACAGAGAGTTCTACAGCTGAAACCCAGACATACAATTCCACAGACTCTCTCCCCCCTCTCCTGTTCTTCACCATTCCATCTCTGAGATCTTCATCAACAGACATGATAGTTATGTCGGCAGTAAACTCCAAAGAATTACAATCTCTGTCCAATACACACACACACTCACACTTATATATGTATCGTTCTTTTATTATCAGACATTATGGTAAAGGATGTACACCACTACACAACCTCGGTAGTAGCAGAAGCAGTACCCACTGCTGCTAGTGTGTGGCCACCACACTGACTATTATTACTGCTGCTACTGGCATCAACCTTTCCTGTTTTTCCTGCTACTATGACTCCAGTTCCTACTGCAACCATCGTCAACCAGGCGACTCCCACTCCAGCAAGTCCACTACAACTAGCTCCACTATATCCTCCCACCGCTCTCTATTCAGCTTTTCTGCTAGCTTCTACACTACCACCACCACCACCACCGCCATAAACCACAATCGCTATTATCGCAACCACTCCGAACACGACTACCACCACTTTTACTACAACCACTACCAGCACCAGTGTCACGCATTATATTATGTAGTCCTAGATACACTGTGACTGAAGAACACTTTAAATATTGTAGTCTTAGATGCATATGTTTAAAGGTACATTAGATAATATAGTCCTAGGTACACTGTGTCTGAATCAAAGACAAAAATGGTTATAGCTTTGATCACTGGTCTGTTAACTTGGGGTTAAATACTAACTGCTACATCAAAACCCCTATCACTCCCATATTGTAAGAACTCCACCACCAATACTACTACTACTACTACTACTACTACTACTACTATCACTACTACAACTATCATTTTACTACCACCAATTCTGCCATCAAGATTACCACTACTACTACTACTGCTGGCTTCCATTAACAAAACCTTTATTACCACCACCACTACTACTACTACAGCTACCTTCCATCTACTACTACTACTACTACTTCCATCTGCAGCGCCACCGCCATCACATCCTTACCCCCTGCTGTGTTCCATTCATAGTGAGTTCCATGCGATATCTGCTGCACCAGCTTGCTGCTCATTCATTGTGCATGGCTGCCACACTTGCACCTAACAGTTCAACACATAGGAATGTGCGTGCTGTGTGTGTGTGTGTGTATGTGTGTGACCTACTTTTGTACTCTGGGGTACAGAAAGAAAAGGGCTTACTTTCTCTTTTCTCTCCTCCATATTTTTATTCCTCTATCTGTCTATATCAATCGATCTCCGCCATCTCTGTCTCCCCCCCCCTCGTAACTCTCAATCTGCCTATGTATCCCTAATTCTTTCTCTCTATCTCCTTCTATCTGTCTATCTCAATCTCTCTCCCTCTCTCTCTCTATAGATAGATAGATAGATAGATAGATAGATAGATAGATAGGGATAGATAGATAGATAGATAGGGATAGATAGATAGATAGATAGATAGATAGATAGATAGATAGATAGATAGATAGATAGATAGATAGATAGGGATAGATAGATAGATAGATAGATACACATAGATAGATAGATAGATAGATAGATAGATAGGGATAGATAGATAGATAGATAGATAGATAGATAGATGTGAGACAGACAGACAGATGAGAGAGAGAGAGAGACAGCAAGCTTTCTAATTATCTGCCTTTCTTCTTTGGGAGAAATTTCTTCCCTTGTCTTAATAGGAATGAAATCCCCTTATCAAATCAGGTAGGAGGAGGAACAGGAAGTGTAGCTGGACTTTGGCACAATTAACAGGTAATCATGGAAGTGATGGTGGTGGTGGTGGTGGTACTGCTGCATCTGCTGCTGTTGCTCAACGGTGTTGGTCTTCACTGAGATTCCTCCGGTACTATTTGGTTGGCTACCTTAATATTTCTCTCATTTGCACTTTCCCTTTCTCTCCCTCTGTTAGTGCAGAATTACTTATCTATACATGCACACAGACACATACAGCTGTGTGTGTGCATGCATGCCCATCTTTGCCTTTGGGTACACCAATACACACACACACACACACACACACACACACACAATGGCTTAAATAGCTGAAAATGGAGAAAATTTTCCAATTGTACACATGCATGCACACACCTGTATATGCATGTGTGTGTATATATATATATGTGTGTGTGTATGTATGTGTATATATATAAATACATATATATATATATATATATATATATATATAGTGTTG
>NC_068989.1:84765969-84766932 GCF_001194135.2 Octopus bimaculoides
GGAGGACATCTCCTCCAGCTGGCTTATCGACACACTACTGTATATATATATATATATATACACACAGGATATATATATATATATGCACAGGGTGATGCAAAAAGTAGATGCACCGTTATGATAAATGCATTATTATGATTAATGACACTGAAAATATCAAAAATGAGGCTCACTAATTAAATGTGCTAATAATTTTAATGAATTAAGTAGTGTAACATTGATGTGATACTTACTGTATACCTACTTTTGCACCACTCCCCTGTAGGTAGATAGATAGATAGATAGACAGATAGATAAAGAAAGAGATTTATCCCTATTATTCTCATATACACTCATATGATTCTCAGTGCAAATCTATAGATCCTTTTTTTCACCCCCTCCATCCTAGCCTACAACTGCACTGGTCTCCTATTTCCATACAGCCCACCACTGCTCCCAGTACAACTACAGTGTCCACTGTACACACAGTCACACACACACACACATACTAAACGTACCACTACTACTACCACTACTACTACCTGTCTAGCAACCATCAACAGCATCACAGGAGCCAAGCATACTCTCTTTCTGTCTCCTTGTATCTTAGAGGCAGCAGTGGGGTTTTTATCCCAACAACCTCAGCATCGCTTGTGATTTTGTCCCCACCACCACCATCGCCATGGCAGCCTCACTTATGGCTCTTCTTGTTAACTGGGAGACATCCTGTATAATACAGGAACCATGATTGTTAGAGAGAGAGAGAGAGAGAAACCCTTTGTCAGGGAATAAAGAAAATTGATTGTGGAAGGCAGAGTCAGTAGAGCAACAGTGCCTTGTGTAATGTAGTTGCATCGCTTTACAATCTGACTTCGAATTCCTTCAGGGTGGGAGTGGGGGTGGGGGCTTCATCTCTGCTGTTCATTCTTCTGGGTTGGGTAAGGGATATGGAGTGGGATTGGGGTTTGGGGATGGGGGATGGGG
>NC_068989.1:84767493-84771540 GCF_001194135.2 Octopus bimaculoides
GTGTGTGTGTGTGTGTGTGTGTGTGTGTGTGTGTGTGTGTGTGTGTGTGTGTGTGTGTGTGAAGTGACAGAGAGTCACTACAAAGAAGGCAGAGGCCTAGTCATGTGGTAAAGAAATTGTTTGCAGCTCCATGGTTCTGAGTTCTATCTCAGTCTAGGCACCTTAGACAAGTGTCTTCTACTATATTCCTTACGAGTGGAATTTGGTAAACTATGCAGAAACCTGTTGTGTATGTATGTGCATTTTATGTGTGTGTATTTTAGGTGAGTGTGTTTACTGTTAAAAAGCCAATCCTGTCTATATCTGTCCCTTTAATCCTGGGACTTAGCAGTTTGTAAATAAGCCTAACTGAAATAAATTGTGGGGTTGATACAATCAAGTTAAAACCCTTAAAAGTGATGCTCCAGCATGGCCTCAGTACTTTGATTGAAACCGGTAAAAACATTAAAAAATATCTGCCTGGGCTGTTGTTGAGTATGTGTGTGTGTGTGTATCTGTCTGTGTGTGCATGTCTATGTGTGAGCATATGTCTGTTGATAAATATTGTGTTCGAATATGGTGTTTTTTGTATGTTAAATATTAGTTTAAATATGGTGTGTGTGTGTGTACATGTGTGTCCGTATGTGTGTGTTTGTCTATGTGCATCTGTGTGTGTGTAAGTGTCAACATATGTCTAATGATACATATTACAGTGTTTAAGTGTGGTGTGTGTCCATATGTGTGTGTGTCCGTGTGTTGTACTCTAAGAATGAGCTGCTGTTTAACAAAAAAAAAAAATCAGTTCTCTGTGGAACCATCTTTCATCAGCCGATCCAATCGTCAGCACTTACCAGAATTCTTCAGCCGATGTCTAGCAGCATCTGTTAGAACATGTTGCCGCCACATTCCACATTCTTCCATTAATGTAGCGCCATCACTTTACCATATTTTAACTTCCAGCAAACGCCTATCCCCAACACCAACATCCATTCGCACACACTGTCAACGGAAGTTTATATATTGGAACATTCCTTATTCCATCAATATATCTAGTTACCATTCCTCATCCCATATTCCATTGATGGATCTAAATCACTGCATTACGGTGCCATATTTTTCCATTCTCTCAATGGATATTTCCTTCCTCTTATCTTCAAATATTCCATGCTTTGCATACATGTATAGAATCACATTAGCCATATTCCATGTTCTTCAACTGTGTAAACTAACCATAATTCATTAATGGATTTAGAATGTAAATTCCTCGTTCCATTGATGGCACTTACAACATCTAAATAGAATATCTAGGTTAAGCTGGTATGCTGCCGATTCCATTGCTGGGACTACAGGATCTAACCAGGGAACCATTATCCTATACTCCATCAGTGGATCCAGCTTCAGTTAATAGCTCTTTCTTCTCACCACTTATTGTGTGGTTGTACATATACTTTTCTACTCTGAGTTTCCTACTTTGAAGCAAATAGACAAATGCACAGACATGAGGAACTCGGAGTAGTGGCTGAGTATATCAGTAGCATTTGATGAATAAATTCTTCTACATGCCTAGCTACAGTACTCTTTCTCCTATTTGTACACACACACATATGCATATATATATATATATATATATATATATATATACACCTTCACAGACATGTGTACACATACAAATACGGTTATTATTTATCAACAGGTTTGTCCTAAATGGACCTATGATCAAAAGCATTCCAGCCATGACCATCAACATCCTTTTTTTTTTCAGGCTTTGTATAGTGAGGTCTACATTATCTTACGGGATATTATTCTGAAAATGGTAAAGTGATTTAACAAAGATTTGGCTGCTATTTCTAGCAGCCTGAGAAACCATTTAGAGGTCCTTCCTTGGTTCATTTTATGTATGGTGTATAGTTTAGTGTTTCCTTCTCTCTCCCTTCTCTCACAGGGTCACACAGAAAGAAAATCAGCTGTTTAGCTTTACATTTAACCTGCATTACTGACTTGTATAGTCAACATCTTTTTTATTATTTTGTTTGAGGAGTGAAGTGTTTTAACTGTTACAGTTCTTTCTTCCAGCCAGTAAGCTCTCCTTAAAGACTATGCCATATATACTGGTGGCACGTAAAAAGCACCATACGAACGTGGTCGATGCCAGTGCCACCTGACTGGTTCCCCATGCCGGTGGCACATAAAAAGCACCATACAAACGTGGTCGTTGCCAGTGCCGCCTGATTGGCTCTTATGCCAGTGGCACATAAAAAGCACCATTCAAGCGTGATCGATGCCAGTACCACCTGACTGGCCCACTACACTCTCAGAGTGGTTGGTGTTAGGATGGGCATCCAGCTGTAGAAACCTTGCCAGATCAGATTGGAGCCTGGTGCAGCCTTCTGGCTTGCCAGTCCTCAGTCAAACCATACCAACATGCCAACCCATGCCAACATGGAAAGTGGACGTTAAACGATGATGATGATGATATATATATTCAAAGTATATAATGTCAGAGATCCATTTCAGCTGATCTTACCAATTGGTTTCATACTGGGTATTAGATAACAGGGTGGTAACTAACACCATATGGTCTTCAGAGACAGGCATGGAAAAATATGGAAATATATATCTAAGGTAGTGTTTTTCAATCTTTTTACCCTTACATAACCCTTAAAATAAATTACTTATCTCAAGGAACCCCTGCATCTATCTCGTATTTTTCCATTGTAGTTCATGTGGTAAAAACGATGATGATGATGATGATGATATATATGGTTGTTATATTTTTTGGATAACATAATAGGTTAGATAGGATGATGTCTATATTACAATAAACAATATTATGTTGTGCATGTATAGTGATATTATGATCATGAAATTAGCATTAGCTTATCTCGCTCTTTCTTGCGGAACCCCTAGGCACCTTTTGTGGAACCCCGGTTGAGAAACGCCAATCTGAGGTGATGCACAGGCACTCAGATCTGACTACACTGCACCTTATAGCAGAAACAGTTGTAAGCTAATGAATTTCATTGCATAATTTCCTATTCCCTTGGCAATTTATTTAATTTCATATTGTGCTCTGTACTCAACTAATGCTTTGTTCTGAAGAGTATATGCACTGAGTTCTGAAACCAGGTTATTCGTATCATTATGTATATATGCACACATGTGCACAGGCACATATATGAGATCCATGATGTAGTTGTTGGTCAGCATGGGTCTATGTAGATGGATGTCTGTGGAGGAGATGAGAAAGTAGGATTAGATCAAATATACAATGTTGAGTTTGTGGGGTGAGGCACTGTGGAGATGGTGTGGATTTCTGGTAATGGTGATGAGCAGTAGCATAGCTAGGGTAAACCACGCCTGGGGCAAGCTGCAATAATGCGCCCCAACCCAATTACAAAATCCATGATATTATACAGTACTTATTCGTTACAAGTAATTAAAGTTTTAAAGCAGTATTTTAGGAATAATTACTTTACCAGGGTTCATTTACCTGCCAGTTCGGTACAACCGGTAATTGAAAATATATTATTTGAATGGAGTTCAAGCTTATCGTATTATGGCCGGTGGAGGTGGTGGTAGTGGTGGTGGTGGTGGCGGCAGCAGCAGCAGCGGTTGTTGTTGTTGTTGTAATAGTAGGCCTAGTATGGTGCTTCTTAATCATTTTTTTTTACATATGGACCCCCTTTCTTCCTATTTTTCTCAGAGTGGGAGAGACCCCCTCATAGCCATTCCATGTCTAGAAACTCCTGGCTGTGTGTGGTAAGAAGCTTATTTCCTAACCACATGGTTCTGGGTTCAGTCCCACTGTGTAGCACCTTGGGCAAGTGTCTTCTACTATAGCCCTGGGCTGACCAAAGCATTGCAAGTGGATTTGGTAGATGGAAACTGAAAGAAACCTGTTGTGTGTGTGTGTGTATGTATGTATATATATGTATGTATGTGTATGTATATATATGTGTATATACATGTATATATATGTATATATATATATATGTATGTATATATATGTATGTATATATGTATATGTATGTATATATGTATATATATATATATATACATATATACATA
>NC_068989.1:84771707-84775323 GCF_001194135.2 Octopus bimaculoides
ATGTATATATATGTGTATATACATGTATATATATGTATATATATATATATGTATGTATGTATATGTATGCATATCTGTGTGTGTGTCCCCACCACCACTTGACAACTGATGTTGGTGGGTTTACATCCCTGTAACTTAGCAGTTCAGCAAAATGTGACCGATAGAATAAGTACCAGGCTTTACGAAAATATCATAAATACTGGAGTCGATTTGTTTGACTAAAATTCTTCAAGGCGGTGCCCCAGCATGGCCGCAGTCCAATGACTGAAATAATATCATTAGGAATTATATTTTTTTTTAAATGTGTAAATATTTTGTGTATTGTAGAAATATAACCAGTTTATTGCACATGAATTTTAGCAACAAAATCTTACAAAAACCCCACTAAGGGCCATATGGACCCTAATTGTGGACCATAGAAAAAGAAGATGGCGCATGTCTGTGTATCACTCATTGCACTGTATTGGGGATTAAGATCTTTATTAATTAGCGAGATCAATATTTCTCACAGAGGAAGGGTATCTTGTGGATCAGAAAGAGTGGAAAGTAGGGGAGACATATTGCCATGTTCTGTGAAATTTAGATGGGATTCTTTTTACAAAAAATAAAAGAAATGCTTTAAACTTGCCCAACACCCACCATGGTGAAGAAAAAAGGACTTGAATGGTTGCAAATTCTATTTTGTCTTCTAAATAATATAAAAAAATGGGGAGGACTATCAAAGTTTTACTTATATATGTATATACATACATATATATATACACACACACACACACACACATATATATATATACACACACACACAAGCACACATATACATAATAGACTTACACACACACAACACATGTATATGTTCTATTTATATATATATATATACAGACTCACATGCATATACACAAACACATACATACACCGACACATGTATATATTGAATATGTGGTATATATATTGTATATATATTATATAGATTATATGTATTGTTTATATATTATATATATTGTGTGTGTGTGTATATATATATTATGCTAGCATGGAAAGTGGACGTTAAACAATGATGATGATGATATTATTATTATTATTATTATTATTATTATTATTATTATTATTATTATTATTATTATTAGTGGTAGATGGGTTGTTATTTGTCACTGAGAATCACTGAGGCGGATGGGGCCTCTCTGTTGTTGCTCTTCTTTTTGTTGATGTTATTGTTGTTGTTGTAGTAGTAGTAACTGCAGCTGCTGTGTCCCAGATATGAGGAAGTAGTAATCATCCAATATGGATATTATTGGGGTTCTGCAAAGAATCAATAACTGATGAGGGTTGAAGTGTTTTCTGATCCTGAAGATGAAAGATTGCAATATTTAAATGGAGTTTTTGCTAACACTTGTGTGTGTGTGTGTGTATTTACACACACATACACACACACACACACACACACACACACATATATATATATAAAGGGAGGGAGAGAGAAAGATGCATGTGTGTGTATCGTTAAATGATGAGGATGATGATGATGATATATGCATACATACATAGAAAGAGAGAGAGTGTGATGTAGAGGTATAGACATAGATGTATAAGCATAAATAGATAGATAGATAGATAGATAGATAGATAGATAAATGCGTATATGCAGATGTATATATATGTAGATATGTATATATATGTAGATACATATATTTATATTTTAATATATTACATTTGTATGTATGTATGTATATATATACACACACGCACATATTTGTGCTTATATAGATGTACATCATCACATGCTTGGCTGTATAGATGAGAACTTTACTTCCTGACCACATGGTTTCAGGCTCAGTCCCACTGCACAGCACCTGGGGCAAGTGTCTCCTGATGTGGCCCTGGGTTGATCAAAGCCTTGTTAGTGAAACCAATAACAAGAAGCTGTAAGGAGCCTCTCATATCTCTGTATATGTATGTAGATTGCTGTGTGTACATCTGTTTGTTTATTTATGTTTATGCTTCACAACAATTGCTATGAGTATTGTTGTTGTTATTGTCACTTCGGTCAGTAACTCGTCCATTCACTTCATGTGGAAGTAGAGATACTTTACTTGAAAACAGTCAAGGGTGAGCAACAGGAAAGGTATCCAGCTGTTGAAGAGTGCCTCGGTTATATATTTGCGTTATACATAAACCGAACGAATGAAGAACAGTGTGTGTGTGTGTGTGTAAGGAACAACTGTGCAACATGTGGTCACCTACATAAAAAAAAAGGGCTTGTTAGCAGCTTCTGGGTTTACTATTGTTTTGCCCCAGGTCAGTCCTGATCCAACTAAGCTGTAACAAAATTGAGTGCTGTATTCGAAATACTTCATTTTAATATAGGCACAAGGCCTGAAATTCGAAGGGAGGGTACTGGTCAACTGCATCAACGCTAGGGCTCAACTGCTGCTTAATTTATATAAAACTGAACAGATGAAAGGCAAAAGTCAACCTCGGCAGAATTTGAACTCAGAACATAAAGAGCCAAAAAAAATGCCACTTAGCATTTAGTCCAGCATGCCAACAATTCTACCAGCTCGGCACCTTTCTGTATTAGAAATATTGATTTTCAGAGTTTGGCACAATGCCAGCAGTTTCAGGGAAGGGGGTGAAGTTGGTTACATCGGCACCAGGGCTCAACTGTTACTTTATCGCCCAAAAGGATGAAAGGTAAAGTCAAATGATATTAACAAAGGTAAATCACACCTAACCACTTTAATACCCTGAATCTCGTGGACCTTATTTTAACAATATTTCTCCCCCCCCCCACATAAAAATGATAAAGCCTTAAATATAACATGAGTATATAAACAAAAGGCCTTTAAAAAGCATTTTTATACCTAATGATTGTGTTTGACTACAATATCTAATGTGCATTTATAAGAGCAGTGTATGGTTTTGGGGGGAAAATTTATTTGCTATTCCTAGCAGATCTAACAAACCATATTGTCACTTTCCTTTGTGATTTGAGTGTATACTAACTACTGCTGTTGGTGCATTGGTAGAGCAGCAACGGTGCTATGTTAGTGCAGCAGCAACAGTAACGGAGTGCAGCAGTAGTCTGGATCCAACAACAAGGATGTTGTGGAGGAATGTATCAGCTGCTCCTTCTACTTTCACTTTAGTACCTCGTTCTCCTACTCCTTCTCCTCTCGCACTGTTCTACTTTGGTAGTGTGATACTGACTGGATCTCCTCTTGATTGAGATGGTGGGGGAGGGGGCGATGGTGAGATGACGGTGGTGTTGTGATAGTAGTTGTGGGGACCAGTAATAGTAGTAGTTGTGGAGGGGCTAGTAGCAGTAAAGTACATGTTGTAGCAGTAGTGGTGATGTATGTACATTGAATATTAGTTGTAACAGTAGAGAGGACTTTATTGGTGGTAGTGGTGGTGGTGGTGTAGTGAGGATTTCCTATGGTGATGCATTTTTGTTGCACACAAAGTAATGCAGCTGCAATTAACCTCTCTCCCTCTCTTCCTTCCCCCCCAACTTCACCATTCTTTAATCTCCGCCCCCCCCCCACTCCACTCCACTCTCTCCCTTTAAATTTCTCTTATTTTGCACTTCCTTATTTTTCTAAAAGTCACATGATAATGT
>NC_068989.1:84775887-84776533 GCF_001194135.2 Octopus bimaculoides
TATATATATATATATATATATATATATATATATATATATATATATATATATATATATATATATATATATATATGTATGCATATATGTGTATATATGTATGCATATATACATATATATGTATGCATATATGTGTATATATGTATGCATATATATATGTATGCATATATGTGTATATATGTATGCATATATATATATATGTATGCATATATGTGTATATATGTATGCATATATGTGTATATATGTATGCATATATCTATATGTATGTATGCATATATATATATGTATGCATATATATATATATATATGTATGTATGTATATATGTGTATATATGGATGCATATATGTGTATGTATGTATGTATATGTATGTGTATATATATATATATATATATACATGTATACACGTATGTACATATGAATGTATACATGTATGTATCTATGTATGTATGTGTGTGTGTGTGTCTGAGCTAAATCGGTGTTGTCTATTGTCCTTTCTTTTATAACCTACCACTCTTGTAGGTCTGTTTTCTTGACACAGCTCTGTACATTGGTAACTGCTTTACTTGAAAAACATGGGTAAGGATTACTGGCAGAAAGCGGTATTTTCCTGTAAAACAATGCTTCAGCAATATATATATATATATATA
>NC_068989.1:84777049-84780203 GCF_001194135.2 Octopus bimaculoides
GATGATGATGATGATATATATTGAACCCCTGATTTCTATGGAATAAGCAGACTTAAAAACATTCCACTGCCCCCCCCCCCTTTACTGCTACTCCTTTGTCATGACTACTGCTCCCGTAACATTGTGGGAAAAAAGCCCTCGCCACCACCCAACTATTGTTGTGAGATTCAAATAGTCTTTAATCTAAAGTTTTGAAATGTCAAAACTGGAAATGTGAATCCTGAAATAACAGTTGACGAGTGTCTGGTTACCATTGGTTACTGACAACAACAACAACAACAGCAAGACATAAAGGGAGATATTATGTCTATGTGGTGGGTGTGGTGGTCACCGTCCATGTTTTTATTGTTAAATGTAAGAAAAGGGTACAGTCAGATCAGAAATGGGTATTTTCTTTTTAGTTTGTCTCTCCCAGTATTTAAGGATGAAACAACCACACCTCAATCACCTCTTCATAAGGTTCAGTTTTAATTTAACCCTTTTAACTACAAAATTAAATTTCAAGGATTTGGGGGTTATGTCACTAAGTTTAGTATGTATAAACACGATAAAAATACGTCACCCTTTCAAAGCCTAGCCAGGCTCATGGGACCGGTTTCCCGGTTTCTATGGCGTATGTGTATGTGTGTGTGTGTGTCCCCCCCAGCTGGACGGGATGCCAGTCCATCACAGCATCACTCAAGAAACAGAAAGAAAGAGTGAGAGAAAGCTGGGGTGAAAGAGTACAACAGGGGTCTCCACCACCCCCTGCAGGAGCCTCGTGGAGCTTTTAGGTGTTTTCGCTCAATAAACACACACAACGCCTGGTCTGGGAATCGAAACCGCGATCCTCCGACCGCGGACTCGCTGCCCTAATCACTGGACGATTGCACCTCCATGTATAAACAGAGTCATCGTAAAACGGATCTGTTCTTCTGTGACACACAATACAGCGACTAACATACTTCAGTTGAAATTTCAGCTATTCCTGTAATAATGATAAATGTCTACGAAAAAATAGAATTGGTATTTTCTGCAAATCACTTTGCCTCAATAGACTTGACACATCTCAACAGAAAACAATGTCAAGCATGGCATTCCTAAACATAATATAGATTGATATATAAAACTGCTTTCCACAGTTAAGAATAATGAAAATTTGATTGGATTATATTTGATTTCTGCATTAAAACGGTTAATGACCTCGCAGACTTCAAAAGAATTCGAATTTGAAACCAAGGGAGATATAAACTGTTGCCAAGGTATTTTTAGTCTGGCATTCTATTTTTAGTTCTTTTTTTTTTTTTTTTTTTTTTTTTTTTTTCAATAATAATATTTTCCAGTATAGGAAAGGAGTTAATCTAGTGCATCAATCCAAGTTCTGAATCAGTATTTTATTTTACCATAGGCGCAAAAAAGGCTGTGTGCTAAGTAGCTTGCTTACTAATCACATGGTTCTGGGTTCAGTCCCACTGCATGGCATCTTGGGCAAGTGTCTTCTACTATAGCCTCAGGCCACCCAAAGCCTTGCGAGTGGATTTGGTAGACAGAAAACAGAAAGAAGCCCATCGCATATATATATATACATATATATATATATATATATATGTATATATATACATATATATATACATGTATATACATATATATATATATATATATATATATATACACACACACACGTGTGTGTGTGTGTATTTTGTGTGTCTGTGTTTGTCCCACCACCATCGCTTGACAACTGATGTTAGTGTGTTTATGTCCCCGTAACTTAGCAGTTCAGCAAAAAGAGACCAATAGAAGGAGTACTAGGCTTACAAAGAATAAGTGCTGGGGTTGATTTGTTCGACTAAAGGCAGTGCTCCAGCATGGCCGCAGTCAAATGACTGAGACAGATAAAGGAATACTGAGAAGAATGAAAGACAAAGTTGACCTTTGTGGGATTTAAAATAAGCAAAGGCCCAAATATACACCACAAGGCACCTAGTGGAATACTCCAATCATTTTGCTCGCCTATGTTCTTTCTGCATGGGCAACCTTTTTTGAGAAGTGGGCCATGTGACGCCTGGTTCGTCATCAAGCAGAGCTGCACTACTAAAATATCCCAAGTGATTTTGCATTCAGAAAGTCCTGTGGTCTGCAGTTTGCTCATAATTGTTGAATCTAATTCAGGCGCAAGGTTAGCACTTCTGGGAGAATGGTTTAACCCTTTAGCATTCAGATTACTCTGTCAAATGTAAAGCTTATTCATTGCCTCCGCCTTAGCGAAGGCGGATGTATTGTTTTCAGTCATGTTTGTTTGTTTGTTTGTCCAGCGATATATCTCAAGAACCACTGGATGGATTCGGATGAAACTTATTCTGTCAGTTTCTGTTGCCGAACTGCTAAGTTATGGGGACGTAAACACACCAGAAACCGATTGAATAAGTACTAAACTCACAAAGGATAAGTTCTGGCGGTCGATTTGTTCGACTGAAGGCAGTGCTCCAGCATGGCCACAGTCAAATGACTGAAGCAAATAAAAGAATATATAGACACACGAGGGCTATTTAGTAAAACCTGTTGACACTCCCATAGTCCCATAGTCCCAAAGACAGATAACCCTGGGCCTTTCTTTATAAACATTGCTTGTTCACAGTTTAGGGTTTAGGTATTGTGATATGTAAAGTAATGCCGCTTCCAGCAAATAAAAGTTACACCAAAACAAATATATTGCCCCAGCATGGCCGCAGCCTGAAGGCCGAAACATATAAAAGAATATATATATCATCATCATCATCATCATCATTTAATGTCCGTGTTCCATGCTAGCATGGGTGGGACATATGTATATATATATTCTTTTACTTGTTTCAGTCATTTGACTGCGGCCATTCTGGGGCCCTGCACTGAAAAGGTTTTTAGTCGACCAAATTGACTCCAGAATTTTTTTTTTTATTTAAGCCTAGTACTTATTCTGTCAGTCACTTTCGTCAAACCGCTAAGTTGCAGGGGACGTAAACACACCAGCACTGATTGTCAAGCGGCGATTGGGGGATGGGGTGCAAACACTGACACAAAGACACACTCATACATATATATACATATATCAGCCTCAGACTGACCCAAGGCCTTGCGAGTGGATTTGGTTGAAGGAAACTGAAAGAAGTCCATCATAGATATATATATATATATATAT
>NC_068989.1:84781263-84785227 GCF_001194135.2 Octopus bimaculoides
TATATATAAACACATACACACATGTGCACACACATACACACACACACTTACTGAGACAGCCATATGTGTTTATGTATGTGAGTATAAATATTGAAAAATAGTCAGCAATTCACTCCATTAGTCAGTTTCACACAGTCATACATACACACACACATGCGCGTGCCCTCTGTGTGTGTGTGTGTGACACTAACAGTGAAGTGAGTCACTGGCTCTTTTCCAATAAATATAAACTTTGCTTCACGTATTGAGTTCTCTTTCCATTAGTTTGTATACACACCCACACCATATATAAGTTCGTGCATTTGCTGTACTATACACCCACCCAGCTGTGACATTTTATGTGAACCCTCCTCCCATGTTAAAATAAAAAAAGGTATCTTGTGATATTTCTATAGAGGACAGTTAGCTGTGATGTACTCTAATGTCCTTTCATCTGCCCTCTTTCTTTCCTGTTTCCCTGTATCCAGCTAGCATCCTTTAATGTCCCTCCACTATGATCATGGCATGATATGGGGTATCACTGAGGTACCATCTTCCAGCCAACCACATACCTCAGTTATCCACCGCAGTAGCTTTCCTGCACAACACCTTAAGGTTGATTTCATGTGTAGCTGCTGTTGTTTAACCCTAAGTCAGGCCTGATTGAGCACATGTACACCCACAGTCATTTCAGATCACAATATCTGATCTGTACCTCCACATTTTGAGTTGTTAGAGGATAATTTGACTACATTTTCTAGCTGGTTAAGCCAGGTGACAAATTAAATCTATCACCATTTAGGCCATTCTGGGATTTGAAGTTATTCTGCTCAATACCACAGATTTGCTTGTCAGTTGCTTGACCTTAACCAGTTGAGCATGTCCCTTGGTGGCTGACGATATGTGCACCTCTGATCACGAGTAGAAGAAGTGGGGGAGCATCTTAGCCATGTGTTGAGAGGAATTCTTTGGGGTTTGAATAATTCACCTTTGGAAACATGGGTGTTTCGTTCAACATCCTTAAACACCCCTTATTCAGAGACCATTTGAGCAGGATGGGCTCCTCGACCTGAAAAAAATTCTAACTGGTCCCCACCTGCGAGGTCATGCACTGTTTATCTTGATATAAGATCACCTTGTTGCACACATATGGTTGTGATGCATGTGCCTGGTGTACCCTTATCAGGCGGGTAGTCATGATGGGTATACTGGGCTTCGTATATTTTACCCCAGTGTCACTTTGATGGCATATACTGTTCTCTCACTCGATAATAATAATAATAATAATAATAATAATGAGCAAAGATCATCAGTTTAGAAATAGTTGTGTCTATTGTCTCCAGATGGAAGCAATTCTATTGTCTCCATTGTGTAATCTACAGCATAATGGTATTTATTGTTGTTGTTGTTGTCATTGTCCTTGTTATAGTCACTTGTTAAAAACAGACAGCTCAGCTGTTTATTATTGCCGGGATCTATGGTAATTGGTTAACAATTTAGTTAAAAAGTAATAGCAAGCAGATAACAATGATAATAATAATAATAATACAAGTGGTAATGATTTTTTTAAAAATGTTTTTAGTAACACAAGTGTAAGAGAGAAAATGTGTCAGCACAAAACAGATGCGATTTCACTTTATTGTAGAAGCTGAAAGGAAGGAAGGAATGAAGGAAGGAATGAAGGAAGGAAGCCTCTGAAAGGCCCACGAATGACCAAGTTTCTTTTTGTGTTAAATGTGTTGGGTGCGGGAGTGGGGTGGGGCGAGGGGTGTTCTATACTAAACAAACTCAGTAAATGTTTCATCGCCGTCATCATCGTCATCGTCGTCATCATCGTCATCGTCGTCATCATCATCCTCACTACCACCACCATCGTTAATTAGTTGATGCATTTGATTAACCCCACCCCACCCCTTAGAAAAATGTGTGTGGTCTTGTGCACAAATCATCATCATCGTTGTCACCATTACTACTACTACTACAGCTACTACTACTACAGCTACTACTACTGTTCATCACCCCACAAACACCCACCAGAGGTCACTAGTGTATCAGCTGCCTCGCCCCCCCCTCTCCCCACGCTAACGTTTCCCAAACTTTTTGCATCTGGAGTTTCTGACTCATTTAACAGGTATGGCTGGGGTGGATGTTGTTGTACAGGGTGGATGTAGAATCTTTGATCAACTATTGGTTGGGGTCAGCATTTTACTGGGTAACTTTTGTTTATACGACTTGGCTGTTTGTTGTTGTTGTTGTTGTTGTTGCTGTCGTTTAGCCCTTGGTCAGCTGTGATCCAGTTGTGACCATTCTATCTTTTATCCATATATATACACCACTTTATTCACCGAATCACATGAGTTGATGTAATGAACCAAAATGTGTTAATTACAATTACGTTTGTGGTAACGAATCTAATCGTTATCTTACTGATTAATTCTGGCAAAGAATATGAAGGGAGGTAACTGTGGGATTAAAATTTATTAAAGATTGACTACAATTGTGGTAGGGGAAAATGAGTGTGATCTGTAGCATTACAGTGATAACATTGGACATGATTTGGTCCTAGTTTAGCCTTTTAGTATTTAATCCAGCCCAAAAAATATTCATGTTTTATGTTCAAACTAGCCATATCAGGCCTCTCACACCTTTTCAACAATGTCATTCTAAGAATAAACCATCACATCACTGAAATCTGAAAGCTACAAGATAATGCATGAGTAATTCAAAATAATGTGAATATACAAGTGTTATATTTGACAGAATAAATCTGAATGCTAAAGGGTTAAGGACAATATATAGGGTCAATTCATTTGACTAAAATTTTTTTCAAGGTAATACCTTAACATGGCTGCAGTCTAATGACTGATACAAGTAAATGATAAGATTTATCTCTCCATCTTTATATCTATCTATATATCTATCTATCTGTCAGTCTATCTGTTTATCTAGATACATACATACATACATGCACTCACGTATCTATATAAGTGGTCTGATCAATAAATATCCGGACTGTTGCCATAGTAATGAAGATAAAACATGCAGAGGGAAGCCGTTTGGTACAGATTGACCTTGAAGTCTACTGAGCATGCGCACTAAGTTTTAACATTTTAGCTCATTTCTGCTGTTTACAGCAGTGCTTGGAAGGAAGGTGTGTAGCATGTGATCAGTGCACTGACCATGACAGAGAAAGATGAGCAGAGAATCTGCATCAAATTTTACCAAAAGCTTAACGATACCTGCTCAGAGGCCTACGCAAAGTTTTCAAAAACTTTTCATCTTTCTCAACACAATTAAGGAGATATTGTGCAGTTCAAGCCTAAGTGTCTTTTGGTCAGCTGAAAGTAGTTTTGGAACAAACTTGGCAGATGCACATCTCATACCAAATCTTCAGTGATAATGGACTGAACTGAACCGTAACTAATCTGCACATCCTGATAACTCACGGATGGTGATTCAATGATTTCCCCTCACAGCTGCATGCACATCTGCGATGTTTTTCTCAATTCTGCTGGTTGTGGGTCTCCCAGAACATTCATCACTGTCGACATTTTGTCACCCATCTTGGAAACGTCTGAACCACTCATGCACTATGTGCATGGCTCATACACTCCTCTCCATACACTTTCTGGAACTTTGCGTTGGCCTCTGAGCAGATATCGCCATGACAACTTTCTCTGTCATAGTCAATGTGATGATCACGTGCTACACACGTTCCTTCCAAACACTGCTGTAAACATCTGTGCGTGTGTGTGTGTGTATAGATACATGTAAATATATATATATATATATACATGTAAATATGTATGTGTATGTATGTATACGTATGTATATATATATATATATATATGTATATATATATGTATGTATATATATGTATGCATATATGGATGTATATATGTGTATATATGTATATGTGTGTATATGTATATATGTGTGTGTATATATATGTGTATATGTATATATATATGTGTATATATGTATA
>NC_068989.1:84785827-84789138 GCF_001194135.2 Octopus bimaculoides
CTAGCATGGAAAGCGGACGTTAAACGATGATGATGATGATGATGATGATGATGATCTTCATCATCATCATCATCGTTTAATGTCCGTTTTCCATGCTGGCATGGGTTGGACTATATATATATATATATATATATATACACACATACATACATATAATATATATGTATATATATGTATCAAATCTGTCTCTTTCAATTCACATTTGTTATTCGTTCCCCATCGTTTGACTGACCTCCACTCCCTTCTGTTCCTCGTAACCCCACCACCACCAGTTGTGAAAATATCACTGACCTAATTGGTCGCTAGTTAACTGCTGCTACTGTTAAAATCCCATCTATAATTATAATAAATAAATCATATAATTAGCAGTAACAATTAGTAGACCATATAATTATCTCTACCAACAAGGATTTGGCGCTTGTTGTCCTCCTGTCTGGTTTCAAATGAGGAACTTATTCCATCGCAGTCTTATTTCAGTATTTATGCCAGTTGGGTACCGAATTGATATAATCAACTAGCTCACTCCTCACAAATTTGAGACCTTCTGCCTAGAGCAGGAATTATTATTAATGCAACAAGCTGGCAGATTCGTTGCATGGCAGACAAAATGGTTAATGGCCTTTGGTCTGTCTTTACATTTTGGTTTCAAATTCCGCCAAGGTCAACTTTACCTTTCATCCTTCCAGGTCAATAAAATAAATACCAGTTGAACACTAGGGCCAGTGTTATCCCACTACCCCTTTCCTTCTACTTGTGCCTTCAATAGAAAGAATTTATTATTAACCTCTTTGTTACCATATTTCTGTTGAGATGTTCTGTGTTTCTTTCAATTACTTTAAATATAACAAATAATTTAGTAAAATAACTTAGTTATCATTCAGCTAGTGTTAGGAACATAAATTGTGACTAAGGTTTGGTGGAAGATTTTAATTCAAAACTTATGAAAACAAGACATTTGTACTACAGAGCCAGAGTCGGTTTCAGCCAGAACCGGTTTCAGCCAGAGCCAGTTTCAGCCAGAGCCGGTTTCAGCCAGGTTGGTAATGAAAGGATTAAGGCAGAAAGCTGGCAGAATTATGAGCACACTGGACAAAATGTTTGCAGTATTTCTTCCAGCTTTATGGCTCTGAGCTCAAATCCTGTCAGACTCAGCTTTCGTTCTTTGAGGGTCGTGGAAATAAGTACCATTTGAGCTGTAAGGTCAATACAGTCAACTTACCCTCCTTTTGTGCCAAAATTAGAAAGAATTGTTGTTGTTGATATTATTATTATTATTATTATTATTATTATTATTATTATTATTATTATTATTATTATTATTAATATTATTATTGTGTTACTTCTCAGAGTTCTTGGTCTTACTTGCTCTGGTTGATTCTGTGAGAATGGACAGCAACCTATTGTCAGAGGTTTTACACAGTCTCTTTGCACAAATCATAAAGCTTTGGTACTTGGATGTTGACTTATTGCAGAAGATTCTCGACACCCAAGCACCAATCTCAAAATCTTAACTGTCCTATTATTATTGTTACTATTCATCATCATTGTTTAACGTCTGCTTTCCATGCTAGCATGGGTTGGACGATTTGACTGAGGACTGGCGAACCAGATGGCTGCACCAGGCTTTATTATTATTATTATTATCATTATTATTATTATGACAGCCAACAAACTAATTAGAGTATCAAGAAAAATTCTTAATGGTGTTTCTTACAGCCCTTCGTGTTCAGAGACAAAATCCTATTATGGTCAGCTTTCCTTTTCATCCTTTTGGGGATCGATAAAATACAGTACCAGTGAAGAACTGGGGTTGAGGGTCATTGCTAAACAACGCCGCCCCTTGAAATTGCTGGCCTTGTGCCAAAATTTAAAAAACAGTAGGAGTAGTAGTCTTGTTAGGTCTGTGGAGTGGTGAGATACCAGCCAAAATGTATTGCAGTGTTTAGTTATGTACCCTTGCATTCTAAGTTCAAATTCTGTTGGGATTTTCTCTTCGTTTATTGGTGTTCTAAGTGCCAAGAGATGAGGAATTATTTACATTATTTACATTTGACAGATATTTGTCCTCATCTTGTTTGTTGTTAACACAACGTTTCGGCTGATATACCCTCCAGCCTTCATCAGGTGTCTTGGGGAAATTTCGAACTTCGGTTCTCATTCCTAAGGTATTTTTTGATGTTGTCGTCATGAGTTCGATTCCTGGCTACGTGTTGTGTCCTTGAGCAAGACACTCTATTTCACATTGCTCCTGTCCACTCTGTTGGCAAAAATGAGTTGTACCTGTAATTCAAAGGGGCCAGCCTTATCACATTCTGTGTAATGCTGAATCTCCCTGAGAACTACATTAAGGGTATGCATGTCTGTGGAGCACTCAGCCACCAGCAGGCTGTTCTGTTGATTGAATCGACTGGAACATTTGTCGTCACAGCCGATGGAATACCAGTTTCAAGCCTGTCAAGTGACTATATTGAACCTCCCCGCTATCCCACCTCATCTTGACTCATGGATTGTTGTTGTTGCTGTTGTTGTTGTCAACAACTGGAAAATATTCTCTCACGCCAGTTGAGCAATTCCAAGCGTCTTGGAGATCATTACCAATACATCCTGTATGCTGGAATTAATCAGATTTGTGACTCTCTCTCTCTATCTCTCTCTCTCTCTCTCTCTCTCTCTTCATCACCATGGCAACAACAACAGCTGCAAGTGGCAAGTTAAATATTGTTGTTCACAATGAAATCATAACAGTGTGTTAATTGCTGTAAGCACTTCCTTCCCTCCTGTCTCACTTATCTCCACAGAGCCTTGGACATTGTGTGTGTGTGTGTACATATATGTATATACATACCATATCGTTACACAGATATCTAAATAATTTTAATTAAGTCCAAATCTGTGAGCAAGTGTTTCTACATCAGTGCTCTGTGTGTGTGTGTGTGTGTGCATGTGTGCATGCACGCGTGCAATATTTTATAATAATTCTATAATAATTTTATAATATAAAGGTGGTGAGCTGGCAGAAACGTTAGCCCGCCAGGCGAAATGCTTAGCGGTATTTCATCTGTCTTTGCGTTCTGAGTTCAAATTCCGCCAAGGTCAACTTTGCCTTTCATCCTTTCAGGGTTGATAAATTAAGTACCAGTTGATATATATATATATATATATATATATATATATATATAAGCAAAAATTTAGATTCAGATGAATATGGTACCTAAGTTGAGGCATCAGAATTTAGTACGGTATTATCCATACAATTTCAAAATAAGCAACAAAGGATATCCAGAGGATATCCTCTGGATATTCTTGATTAT
>NC_068989.1:84789348-84794958 GCF_001194135.2 Octopus bimaculoides
ATACATACATACATATATATAAAATGTAATACTGTTCTATATTTTAGAGATGAGGAATTATGTACATTATTTACATTGGATGGATAGGTGCCCTCACCTTTGTTGTTACCACAACCTATCCAGGTTCAATCCCAGGCAGTGACTCGAATAAATAATAATAATAACATCGGCAGAAAAAAAAAATACCTTAGGAATGAGAAGAGAGTACCCCATTAGTCAAATAAAGGGTTGGGTTTTAAATTCCACCAGGACCCCTGATGAAGACTAGAGGGTACATCAGCCAAAATGTTGTGGTAGAAACAAAGAAGGTGAGACACCTATCCGTGCATTGTAAATAATGTCTGCATAAAATGTATTCTAGAGATGTGGTTGGGTTTATTCAGTGGAAGCTGGATGTTCACTTCATTCCTTAGTCTGAGTTTATTGCTTGTATGTAAACTTGTATATACAAGTAAGAAACTCAGAGTAACATCAGGATGGTTCATCAGCATGGAACATAGATATGTGATTATGAGGAAGAGAGAGAGAGAGAGAGAGTACCTGTGTAATTTGTGTGTGCAGTCTAAAAATATACTACATGAGATGAAATACTTGGACACCCACATGCACAAAATCATGCCTAGGTGTTTGATATATATGGAAATGTGTCAGACTGATTAAAATGGAATCTGGTATAGAACTCAATACAAAATATTGAGTCAGATATATTTTACATCCAATTGTGGCAGTTACTTATAACTTCCATTGTGAATGAACCAGCTGTAACTGTCCTCTTTCATGATGTAATATTTTTATATATTTATTCATGTGTACAGTCATCGAAAGCATCATTGTGTGTCCTGTTTAGGTTTTTGATGGAACATAATCTCTCTACACTGCATTTTGGGGGGTTTTATTCTCTGCTTCTCTTCTCATTCAGTTCCATGATGTCATCTTCAGTTGCCGTTCTGTTGATCTCTTCCAGACGATCCTTTGGTTTCCTGCCTCTTTACCTCTCTAGTTACAATACTGCTGTTTGTTGGACAATAGTTTCCTGCCTGACTTTGGCCAACTAGTCTTTCCTGCTCGCGATTTTAGGATGTCATTATCAACATTCATTTTAGAGTTTTTTTTGTTTTTCCTGAGGGTAGGTTTGACCATGCAGTTTTAAGATCACATAGCATTAAGTTTAATCCTGTTGTGTGGCACCTTGAGCAAGTCTCTTCACCATTCTTTTATTCTTTTACTTGTTTCAGTCATTAGACTATGGCCATGCTGGAGTACTACCTTGAGGGATTTTAGTTGAACTCATCAACCCCACTATTTATTTTGAAGGATGGTACTTATTCTATCAGTCACTTTTGCCGAACTGCTAAGTTACAAGGACATACACACACACACACACACACACACATACAGTGAATGAATTGTTTGTGTTCTTGGGTGGTAAGTTACCTGGTTTAACACCAGCACCTGGTCATTGGATGCCTTTAGCAGTATCCACTCCCTTACAAACATTTAGACCAGGTCTCTGCCATGAGGATAATTTGATTTCTTGATGCACAGCTGCCACCTACTGCAGCTCTTCAGGGGAGATAATTTTTTCCCCTTACTTATACATGCTATGGCATTCACCTGGGGTCAGTCAAGCCAACTCTGACCAAAGAGTTCACCATATCCCTCAGAAATGCTGACAGACAAATGTCCCACTGGGCAAGCAAGCGTATTGGATCCATGGATGCTGTAGTCAGTCGTCATTCACTGTTGAATAGTCTAGAGTTCATGTTCAGAGTTTCACTTGAAATACAAATTCATATGTGGTCCCCAGTCACATGTCCACACACTTCTAAGTAGCGTGATCTGTAGCAATTGATTTTGCTATTGATTGTTGACCATCACAGAAGATTCACTGACTAAGTTACCGCCGATTATCAGAGTATATGTAACCTGGGTTTGAAGCGGGTTCTAGAGACATACTTTAACATAAGTGGTGCCTCACTCCCAGTGGTCTTCCAGCATGCTGAATACCAATCCATAATTCCTGTGCTATTCCTACAACGATTACACTAGGGTCATTTGTCCTGGTCTCGGAAACCCAACAAGACGGTCGTGGTTGTGTGATTCTTCCCACTTTCTCTAAAAATCAAAAATGGTGAAATGGGTTGGACAAATCTGCCGGTCAATACTCTTATTGGTAATTTGCTATCCTTTTTGTGACACTCAGTTAACTGAGATCTAACCTCTTAAACCTCCTGTCCATTCTTTGTCAGGCATTGGGACCTTCCACGACCAACCAACACTAAACACTCTATCATTCCTGCATATCTATTTAAAATCAGTTGTCTCCCTTGACATATACCTGCTGGTACCCAACGTCCTTTGCTGCTTGAACCCTCTCATTTCATATGAAAGCTCTCATATAAGTTAACATTACACATCCTATTGTCATTTTATTTCTTTCTAGTGTCTGTAATTCTGTCCTACTATCCATGAATATATAAAATATTTATATGTAATGTATATATTTATGTGTGGGTGTGAGAGAGAGAGAGAAGTTCATATATGTTTGTATGTGAAGTAATAAGGATTATAAACACAGACTTAAGTAAGATATTTACTTTTCACCTGCTCTTTCATACCTTTATGTGTATGTAATCCCAGTTACAACACACAGAGGTTGGAGCCAATATGCTTCCAACATAGATATGTATTGAGCCTTGGGTTTTTATGCAAAAAAAAAAAAAACAGATTATAAATATATATGCACGGTCACACATATGCACACACATACTCCATGGAACATTGAAATGAAATATCAATAATAAAATACATAAAGGCCTAACAGACCAGACATTGTTATCTGTGTTTAGAATACAATAAGCATTGTTGTGTTCTGTGAGTTGTCCACTGGACAATAACATCCTATCAAATATGTATGGAAGAGAGAATGTCTTTGGACAATTAATGAGAACATTTACAATGTTATTACCAAGGTTGTGGATAATGATGTACCCAAAATACATTATTCTCACATATGCAGGCAGGTTGGCTGCGTTCACCTGTTGTGGTCAATCTGTTGATGTTTAATCTTTTAGTATTCGGATTATTTCGTCAAATGTAAATCTTATTTCTCCACATTGTTTTGAATTAATCATGCATTATCTCATATCTTTGAGATTTCCATGAGTGTTTGTTTTTAAAATGACATTGTAGGGTAGGGGTAAGAGGCCAGATCTGGCCATTTTAATCATAAAACAGGTAGAATATATGGGCTGGATATGGTCATTTTTAACTGCTAATGGGTTAAGAGTTTACTTTGGTAATGTACAAGAAAATACTAAAAGGCCTCATTGAAAATACATCAACATGTTCAACATCTACAATGATTTAGGGCAGTTTAGTTGTATTAGGATTTTTAGTTTTCTTCTTAATCCAATTTCTGGTCTGTAATGGAAATGATACAACTGAAAGTATAGTTGTACATGGCCCAAAATATTAGTGTTTCTATCATGGACCCCATATTGTTACTGCCTCTATCATGGTCCAAGTTGTTATTAGTGCCTCTATCATGGTCCCAATTGTTGTTCTTAGTGATTCTTCTAGCGTGGCCCAATGCTCACAAAAGGCCAAAGGTCAGTATAGCAAATTGATGAAACACTCTTCTCTTTTATCCTGCTCATCTTCCAGCAGTGAGTGGTTCTACTTTGAAGCACCTAATTACAACAAAGAGGATTGTGTCATTGTGTCACAAGCCATCAACACAATGTGGACAGTGTATTGTATAACACTAATCTCTCGTTTAATTGTCTCCACTCCCTCATACTATACGAGCTACTTGACCATCTCTGTTTGAAGATATAAATAAATTAACACTGGACCAAGTGACACTTGTGCTGAAGGACCTCACTATAACAGCACTTCAGTAGCAGAACAGCCAGGAAAGCACAACCACGAAGCCTTCTCCTGCAAACTGTTTTTATTGGTATCTGTAATGTTTTGATATCAACAACCTACTTGGTGTGGGTTACATCTCTTAGCCACTTCAGCATCAACAGACACTCAAGCACTTCACTGCAGTGCCCAATTATAACTGAGTGGACTATCTTTTAGTGTGGTAGCTTTTTACATGTAGATGAGGTAAGCTTTGTTACCTCCTTACAGCTGGGCATCTCGCATCTTGGCATGGTACCTACTTGTAATTAGGGACTACATCTGACTGTAGTTGCACTTGGAGAGGCAGATGCAAATGACAAGGGAGGTTTTGCTCTTCATCGCAAAAAGCCAGGTATGAGTGGTTAGTATGGCCCAAGGTGGAAGGGCCTATTGTAAGCATGCACCTGTAGATTGAAGAACACAACTATATATATATATATATATATATATATATATATATATATATATACACATTTATTCTCAATCAATTCTAATTTCACCCCTCTTTTTTTCCTGCAGTATGTCCTGGAAATGTCACCTTACCTCTGGCCCCTGTAGTATATAAAAGAAATTATTACCACTATTATTTTTATTATAGATTATTAAAGATGTAATCATGATAATGATGATGATTTTGTTGCAATAATCATCATTATTTTACATCCATTTTCCATGCTGGCATGAGTTAGGGGAGTTATCATGGTCCAAGATAATGTTTATTCAGAGTTACTGCACTCCATCATTAGAATGGGGTCAGGGGCCAGATTTCACCATACATCCTTATCGTTGGATGCCCTTCCTATTACCAACCTCTGGGGGCATCTTATTGTGGCATGAAATGATGGTTCCTTTTATTGACCACAAGGGCCAAAGATGTTGGGGGAGAGAACAAGGATGAAATGCCTAAGAGTAAAGGCTTATATCAGGTAAAAAAAAAGGAGATAAAATAACATAAAAAAATAAAAAATAATAAAATGTCAACTAAATTAAGGTTCCAAATTGGGATAAGCCACCTATGGTAATTTGGTTGGCTGGGGGGCAGGGGGCTCCGATAATGCGCAAAAGCAATGAAGTTGTTTATGATGATGAGGATGATGCTGGTGGTGGTGGTGGTGGGAGCAAATTGATAGCCAGGGTAGTTTGATATGTAGAGTGGAACAGCGACGGGGGAGGAGGTGGTGGTATTTAAGTGGAGGAAGTGGCTGGGGGGAGGCATGGAGGTTTCGCTGGTGAATGGATGTAGGGGGAGGGGGGAGGCAGAGGGGGAAAGAGACAGATGTGAAACCTGAACCAATTGAAATAGATAAAGAGAATTACTCCCCTCGTTAACTATCTCACTGTGATGGTATTGATTTGATGTAAATTACTGCCTCTCACCACCACCACTGCCTCCTCGCATCTCTTTCTCAATCTCTCTATATATATAAATACATATATATATATATATATGTATCATCATCATCGTCGTCGTCGTCGTTTAACGTTCGCTTTCCATGCTAGCATGGGTTGGACGATTTGACTGAGGACTGGTGTGTATATGTGTGTATATATATATATTTTTTTCTATATATTTTTATCTCTCTGTATATATCTATCTATATACCACTCTCTGTGTTTATCTATCTATATATCTTTCTCTCTCTCTCTCTCTCTCTCTCTCTCTACCTCTCTCTCTCTCTCTACCTCTCTCTCTCTCTC
>NC_068989.1:84794970-84797558 GCF_001194135.2 Octopus bimaculoides
TCTACCTCTCTCTCTACCTCTCTCTCTCTCTCTACCTCTCTCTCTCTCTCTACCTCTCTCTCTCTCTACCTCTCTCTCTACCTCTCTCTCTCTCTCTCTCTCTCTCTTTAACAACTACAACAACAACAATATTCTACCTCACCATGCAACTTCCGTTGGATAGTCAATATTGATTTAGTAATCAGTAATGAAGTAGTTAAAGAGATAATTAGTGTGTGTGTGTGAACACGCACGTGTGTAGGTATCTGTGTTGGGGGGGGAAGAAGTGTAGCAGAATGTTGATGAGTTGTCTTTGTGGGTGTCTCTGCGTATGTCACCTAATATTGGCGAGTTGTCTGTAGGTGTATGTATGTATGTATATTTAGATGTTTGTGTGTTGCAGAATATATGTGAGAAAAAAAATGTCTGTTAGTATAAGTGTGTGAGAGGTAGGGGGTTGTTTAACTCTTGGTTAACTTAAATCAGGCAGATCTATGATCAAAAGCTGTTCCATTTGTAATCATTTTTACCTTTTTTCTAGATTAGGGGCTACATTTTCCAGTGTGTCTCTCCCTTTTTTTATACAGTAGGATGATATTTAAGACCTGTTTGGCTGCTATTTTTAGTAGGCTGAATGACCACATAGCAGTTTCTTTGTCTCTTATATGGGTGTTCTTTAATTCAATTAGTGAGAAATGCGTGTGTGTGCGTGTGAGATTCAATTTGTCTATATATTTCATCTGATCTTTACAAGATCAGATGTCATTGCATTATAGATACTGTGTGTATATAATACTATAGTAATGATTCTTATGTTACACCCATGTGTGTATATATATACGTGGGTTGTCAGATAAATTCATTCTTTTTCCTCTCTCCGACAACCCACATATATATCCACCCCTGTCTGGAAAGAGGTAAAATTTATTCAAATTTCAAAAATGATAGACAAAAGTTGTAGAGAAAGAACAGCTACAAAAACCAAAAATAAAAAAAAAAGAAACTGAATATTTTTCATGTTAATTCAAATAACTTTGGAGAGGATTAAAATAAATGTGTGGGGGGGTGGGCAAACAATTTTTAACTGACAGCCTTAGATATGTATATATTGCGTGTGAGTGTGTGTGTTTTAGCTGAATACTAAATTACTTGGAAAAGATATCTGCTGTTTCATCTTATGAATCATCAGATTAAAAGAGAAAAGAAAGCAAAAATTCTGAACATAGAACTGGATGAATATATTAGATCACGTAGGTATAAATTCACCATGTCTGAGTAACAGACAGAAAGCTCGTGGCTGGAGCATCATAGGTCTACTGGATCAGGACTGACCTGGTGCTAAACAACTACTATAAGGAGAAATACATTAGATCATGCAGTTTTAGGTTCGTTACTGGCATTCCATCCGTTATGACTACAGGCGTTCCAGTTGGTCTGATCAACAGGACAGCCGGCTTGTGAAATTAACTTGGAAGTGGCTGAACACTCCACAGATATGTGTACCCTTAATGTAGTTCTCAAGGAGATTCAGCATGACACAGAGTGTGAGAAGGGTGGTCCCTTTGAAATACAGGTACAACTCATTTTTGCCAGCTGAGTGGAGTGGAGCAACGTGAAATAAAGTGTCTTGCTCAAGGACACAATGTATCACTAGGAACCAAACTCGTGCCCTTATAATCGTAGCCAGATGCCCTATCCACTGAGCCATGTACCTTTAGGTACATTATGTCTGAATAATAGGCAAAATTCTCATGGCTGGAGTGCTTTTGATCATGGGTGTACTGGAACTGGACTGACCTAGGGCTAAATAACATGATGACTAACATCAGATGAAGAATCCACACTGTGTCGCCATGGAAAAACAGATGGCAAAACAGTAACAAGGAAGAAGATTATTATTGTTATGATAACATTATGGAACGTCCTGATGATGACATCATAGGACACCCTCATGATGACATAGAACAAATGCCCTGCCATTTTGTGCCAAATTTCATCCCACCTCATTATAAAATATTCTAACCGTCATAGCTCTTTTAGTTCTAATTATTTTCTTTTTTAATGAAATGATGGAGGTGGAAAGAGATACTGTCAATATTAGGATATGGCGTAGGGGGGGAGCATCACACATTACTGGGGGATGGGGTCAGAGTGATTATTGATAATGCTTAGATAGAAAAAAGAAGATGCTTTTATCTTTGCTGGGGTGGATAAAAGGTATCATTAGCAATGATGGGCTGGAGTAGATTGCAACTGTCAATCATTGTGGGGAGGGGGGTGTCATCTTTATCTTTTTTTATTGAATATAACTATAAATAGTAACCTTATAATGTTCGATCATCTAAGAGAAATCTAATAAAATAGTCTGTTCTAATGCAGTTATCCTCAACTGGGGACACATATGACCCTTGGGGGTCCATATAGCATTTTGTTGTCAAAATTTATATGCAATGGCTGTGTGGTAAGAAGCTTGCTTCCCAACCATATGATTCTGGGTTCAGTCCTACTATAACCTTGGACCAACCAAAGCCTTGTGAGTAGATTTGGTTGACAGAAACTGAAAGAAGCCCGTCGTATATATATATATATATATATATATATATATATAT
>NC_068989.1:84798227-84803471 GCF_001194135.2 Octopus bimaculoides
TAATTATAAAGGCAGCGAGCTGGCAGAAACATTAGAATGCTTAGCGGTATTTAGTCTGTCTTTATGTTCTGAGTTCAAATTCTGCTGAGGTCAACTTTGCCTTTCATCCTTTCGGGGTCGATAAATTAAGTACCAGTTACGCACTGGGGTCGATGTAATTGACTTAATCCCTTTGTCTATCCTTGTTTGTTCCCTCTATGTTTAGCCGCTTGTGGGCAATAAAGAAATAAGAAACATTAGGATACTGGGCGAAATGCTTAGCGGTATTTCGTCTGCCTTTATGTTCTGAGTTCAAATTCTGCTGAGGTCAACTTTGCCTTTCATCCTTTCGGGATCGATAAATTAAGTACCAGTTGTATACTGGAGTCGATCTAATTGACTGGCCCCTTCCCCCAAAATTTGGGGCCTTGTGTCTAGAGTAGAAAAGAATATTTAATTACAAAAATATAATGGGATGTTTCTTGAATATCAAATGACTATGAGTGTCCAAAAAGTAAAATCGGAAAGAAACAGATCCAGAGGTAAAAAAATGACTGAAAACCACAGTACTAATGGAAGAGTTTCATTTCATTACCTACTGATAGGAGATCTGTTCGAATCTGCTGTAGGAATTCGTTTCTGTTCCTGATCAATAAGCTCAATTCACCTGTTTAGAAATAATACATTTCTAAATCTCTCAGAGAGATTTATGCAGTAGTGATACGATGAAGTAGTTGTATGCTGTCAACTTAATGTGACAGTCCCCTGAAGGGAATAATACTACTGTTGGTTAGACCTAGGAAGCTGCACTGCTTCCTGTCGGCCTTGACACATTTCCTGTGTCCTTATGTTTACAAGGGGGAGACAAGCACCTCCAGTTAACCCTGCTGATAAAAACCATCCATAATAGTTTAAAACCTGAGCATTCAGATTACTCTGTCAAGTGTAAGACTTGTTTATCTCTCAGCCTTGGGGTTTCAATAATGGATCCAGAGGAATTCTCTCTGATTCTTTAATAACTCTGTGTCAAATTAAATCTACAATCCAAGAACAGAAACTGACAATGAGCTTCCTTCCGCAAGGTCTGTCAACTCAGTCCCCCACTCACAGGCTTTTGATTAACTCAGAGCTGTAGTGGAAACACTTGTTTAAGGTGCCACAGAATGCAAAGAGCTAGTATGTATACCATGAAGCATCCAGTCTAACATTCTTACTGTTCTGCCAATCCATCACCCAGGGTTGGCACTTATTCTGTCAACCCTGAAAGAATGAAAGGCAAAGTTGACTTTGACAGCATTTGAACTCAGAACACTGGGAGCAAATGCTGCAAGGAATTCTATTTGACACTTTACTGACTCAACCAACCCACTGCCTTTAAGCACCATGGAGATTGATAACATATTACATGTATGGGTGTGCGGTTAAGAGGTTTCCCTCGCAACTGCATGGGTTCAGTTTCACTCCCACTGCGTGGCACCTTGGGCAAGTGTCTTCTGCACTAGCCCCAAGTCAACCAATGTCTTGTGAGTGAATTTGGTTGGCTGAACCCTATGCACGTGTGCGTGTGTGTGTGTGTGTGTTTGAATGTTTACATTCTGTTGTTTGTATGAAAAAGTATTTGGCTACAAAGGAATGAAAAACAGTAATCCCTTACTTGAAACTGGAAAGCAGGAAGGGTTAGTGACAGGAAGAGCATCCCATTGTAAACGCTGCCCCATTAATATACATTTCTCTAATCCATGCTTGCATGGAAAAACAAATGCAAAATGAGTGAATGGAATGTGTGTGCGTGTGTGTGTACATGTGTGTGTGCGTGTGTGTATGTGTGTGTGTGTGTGTACATGTGTGTGTGTGTGTATCATCGTCGTTGTCATTTAATGTCCACCTTCGATGCTAGCATGGATTGGACAGTTGGACAAGCTACTGTCTGTTTTGGCATGTATATATGTATATATAAATAGGTGTTCTTTGTAACTTAATACTATAAAGTGTTACCTGATAATCTAAACGCAACTGGATCTACAGCTATTGTAGTGCTCAAAACAGCCATTATGGTGAAACATGTGTAGGAACTATGATATAAACCTGTGTTTGTCCTTATCTCTCCTGTTTGTATAAATTTATTTATTTATTTATTCATTTATTTATACATATGCCAGTCGTATAATGAAATACACTCAATCTATGTCAAGATACAGTAACACCAGACAGACACAAGCATAGAAAAACAGATATAAAATTTTATATTTATAGACACACACACACACACACACACACACCTTCTCTCTCCCCCTCTTTCTCTCTCATACACACACACACCTTCTCTCTCCTTCTCCTCTCTCCCTCTCTCTCTCTCTCTCTCTCATACTCTCTCTGTTCCTTCATTTCTACTCAAAAGAGATTTCAGTTGTCTAAGGAAGATTTATCCAAATGTATCCATTCTTGAGTTCTTCTCTTTTCACTTCCTTCACTTCTTTTTGTTTTATTGTTTGTCTAAATTATTGTTGTTGTTATTGCTAATTACCTGACAGTTCTAATGTTCTTTTATGTTAGTTTTCTCTCTTTCTCTCCCTCCCTCCCCCACCTCTCTCTCTCTCTCTCTCTCTCTGATTACCTTAATTAACAATTTGACTTCAATTTCTTATGATTAGGTGGTATTTTTAAGGTAATGTACCAGCGTCTGTGTGTTGGTAAGAAGTGACGGATCTAGGTGGGTGCCTGTGACATCATCCTGACACTAATGATAATCATTGAAATTCTTGTATCACCTCCTTCCCTTTCTCTCTCTCTCTCCCCCATCTCCCCATGACCCCTCCCCCATCCTCTTCACTACTTTAGTCTGTAAATATGTGTATGTACATGTGTTTTGTATCTATAAGGTTTCTGTGTGTGTGTGTTTGTGTGTGATACTTGCATGTGTGTGTTTGTAATATGAGATGCAGTGTGTGTATGTGTGTATACGTCATATCCATATGTTGGCTATGTGTGTGTGTGTGTGTGTGTGTGTTATACAAGTTCGAAATGTGTGTATTTATGATGTAACAGATGCACATGTGATATGCATGTCTGTGTGTGTTAATTAGCTTTGTATATATTTCTATGTGATATGTTACAGTGTACCTGTGATGTGTGATGTGGTGTATAATAATGTAACTGTGTGTGTATGTGTGTGTATGTCTGTCTGTCTGTCTGTGACAAGGAATGAATGATGCTATATCCATGCATATACATGTGTATTTCTATGTGATGTGGTACATGTGATTCTCTACCATTTCCTCTTTATGTATATATATATATATGTATGTTTTTTTTTTATGATTATTTAAAATCTTTCATCTTTGCATAAGAAAGAAGCTGGTTGCTAACAAAAAATCAAAATTCTATGGCTGAAATTTAGATAACAACAACTGCATAGAGTTACATGTCGCATTTAAGAAAGTCTTGTATATTTTTACTGTTCCACTTACATACTGAACTTTCAGATTACATATTAAATAGTCTCTTTCTTTGCCTGAAAAAAACTACTTTTTCCAGACTATTCTTTAAACACTTTGTAGTAGAACTGCATGATCTAATGAGTATAAGGACTCATGTATGTATACATGCTTAAACAGTGTTGCGTGTGTGTATAATGCTGTACAAGTATGTAAATTATTTGTGTGATATGCTCAAGTATGTATGATGATGAACCTGTGTGTATATAATGTGATCACTTCAACATCTGCCATATGGCACACCATGCATCTGTACAGGCAATGTCGATTTGATGAAAGGAGTGAGCTATTGTGCAGGTTTATTCAACAAGAAATTGCAGAACCATCTTTCTCAGACTTGTGAGACTACAAACATGTGGTCAAACGAAAGAGAATAAAGTACTTAACACATTTTCTAGGAGTTACATGTATTATTTAAAACAGCTTGATTTGGTTCCAAGCGGCATCAAGTTTCACGGGCCTCATTTCATATACACAGTATATTATTATCGTTTAAAACAGTCTGATTTAGCTCTAAGTTCTGCGGGCCTCTGACAAAAGCCTGTCTCTTTTAGGCTTAAATTTCCAAATGGAGAAACACAAGAAACCCAAGACCACTGCCTGCCTTAACCAATAGCAGTCTGTTTTCTGGTAGCCATCTTAGACTTCCTGTGTTTCTCTATTCAGAAATCTAAGCTTGAGAGAGACAAGCTTCTGTTTGAGGCCTGCAAAACTTTAAGTTGCATGGAGCTGTTCATCACGTCAGGGTCACCACTTGTAGGTAATGTGATGGGCACTCGCTGGGTACTTCACATTTCCTTACAATGTTCATGGAAAGAAGACACGAGGACAAGATCTCTCTAAACAAATAACAAAGAGTATTTTATTTGGGCTGCATGTACATCTCATCTCTGTTGGAGCTGGTCACAGTTGCGTCCTGCCTGGTCAACAGCCGGGCCCGAAAAAAAAAGGGTGAATGATGGTCAAGCCTAAAAGCTGATGATGATTGCGCATGCGCCTCACAGGACTTCCGGCCAGCAAGTCCCCCACACATGCGCAATGGCACTTCCCAAAATGGCGGCCAATCCGCGCCGTTACTACAATGGCGAGTGCACATCACATTACCTACAGAGCCAAACAAATTGTTTTAAATGATAATAATATATTGTATATATATATAAAATGAAATGTTGTGTGTGTGTGTGTATGTGTGTATGTGATTCTGTAGTTGTATGTATATTCTTTTATTCTTTTACTGGTTTCAGCCAGCGGCTGGAGTCATGCTGGAGCACTGCCTTTTATATTTATATATATATGTAAGTGATGCAATGTGTGTGTGACACTGTAGCTGTATGTATGTCTGTATGTCTCTGTGATATGACGCTGTGTATGGTGCTATAGCCCTATGTATATATGTCTCTCTCTAAGACATGGGGCGTGCGTGTCGCTGTAGCTATGATGCTGATAACACTGTTGTTTTGTAGGCCCATGCAAGAGTTTTGGCCCGTTTATGCACAGTTCAAGATGAACTCTATCGGAATGGTCAAGTTTCACCTGTGAGTTGCTAACATATTAAACTGTGCATGCTCTCTCTCTCCCTCTCTCTCTCTCTCTCCTGACTGCATGTTGCCCCCACCCTTGCATGCTGCACTCTGCTGCTGTTTTACTCATTCTGAATCTCTGATTTTTTAAAAAAATTCTGTATTATTTGTATTTTGCTTTTGTTTTTAAATTTTCATCTTTCACGTATGTAGGTATGTGTTCATATAAATATATATATACATACATACAT
>NC_068989.1:84803534-84814470 GCF_001194135.2 Octopus bimaculoides
TGTATATATATATATATATATATATATACACACACACGTATATATAAATGTATATAAATATACACACCCGCACACATATACATGCATGTTGCATGCTCTGTTGTTTTGACATTTGTAATTATCAGTGCTGCATAATTATACAATTTAATCTATCATTTCGTATGTGTGTGTGTGTGTGTGTATGTATGTATGTACAGAGAGATAGACATAGATATAAATGTGTATGTATACGCAATCATGTATATGTACGTAAATTATGCACACATGCACGTAGTAGCATATGTAGCAGTATGATGTATAATATATATTAGTAAAATTTTGTTCCCCGAGTGTTTAATGTTAGTGTGACATGAAGAGAATTTTAATTATTTATCCATGAGCAACCAGGGTGGGGGCGAAGAGCAGTAATAAGTTTGTGTGAAAGATAGTTTAATTCAACAAATTTCTGCTGCAACGATCACCAGTGTTTCCTGATATATTATGTGTTGTTGTGTTCTTTAACCCTGGGTTAGCCGTCACTGAGCACACCTCTAGTGTTATGTGGTATGGACAATATTATTAATTTTATCAATGTATTGTTGTGTGTTATGTATTTATATTGTTATTTTATTATTGTCTATATGTTGTCTACTGGTGTGTGTATGTGTGTTTATATATATATATACATATATGTTTATATATCAATTTTGTGTATATAGATATTGTTTTCATTACTTTACTTATTTATACTGATGTGGTAAGTATCTTTATATATGTATAGCAAATGATATATTTCACAATGTGGGTATGTGATATTTTGGCATGCAACTATTGTATACTATAAAATATACTCAACGTTTATCATAAGTCTACTGTGTTCGCAGTGTGCTTTTACATTACTTGCTAAGGTTATCTCTACAGATATTCTACAGAAATAGGCGCAGGAGTGGCTGTGTGGTAAGTAGCTTGCTTACCAACCACATGGTTCTGAGTTCAGTCCCACTGGCACCTTGGGCAAGTGTCTTCTACTATAGCCTCGGGCCAACCAAAGCCTTGTGAGTGGATTTGCTAGACAGAAACTGAAAGAAGCCCATCATATATATTTGTGTGTCTGTGTTTGTCCTCCCAGCATCGCTTGACAACCGATGTTGGTGTGCTTACGTCCCCGTAACTTAGCGGTTCGGTAAGAGAGACCGATAGAATAAGTACTAGGCAGCCAAAGAATAAGTCCTGGGGTCAATCTACTCGATTAAAGGCGGTGCTCCAGCATGGCTGCAATCAAGTGACTGAAACAAGTAAAAGAGTAAACTATACACCAAAAATCAGTGCTGGTTAGACTTTCTATATCTGTAGAGATAAACCTTAACATTTCACAGTGTGTATATCAGAACTATATATTTTTCAGTGTACACATCGCTCAGTGGTTAGAGCTTCGGGCTCACAATCATGAGATAGTGAGTTCGATTCCCAAGCCAGACTCTGTGTTGTGTTGTGTTGTGTTGTGTTCTTGAGCAAGACACTTCATTTCATGTTGCTCCAGTTCACCCAGCTGTAGAAATGAGTTGCGATGTCACCGATGCTCCTTTGCCTCCAGCGTGGATGACATTGGTGGCGTGAAGAGGGGTATGCATGGGTGTCTGCTGGTCTTCCATAAACAGCCTTGCCCTGACTTGCACCTCGGAGGGGAACTTTCTAGATGCAATCTCATGACTGAAGGAGGTCTTTTTTTTTTACCCTTTATCAGAACTATTATATATATATATATATCACACACACACACACATACGTAAGTGATCAGGTGAAAGGAAGTATCTCTCAGTGTAGTCAAGTTTCATAGGTGCAGAACATGTCTACATCCTCGGATGCACATATTAGTGTTTGTGCAAATCATAATTGTTTTTTTTTCCTGCTTTTATAAATGCAGTAAATTACACAAATGCAGTAAATCCTCTGAAGACTTAAGGACAAAGTGTAGAGAAAAATGTTTATTGTGGCTGAAAATGTCTCTATAGTATATTTACTTTGTATTTCATATTAGGAGTCTGCAGAATCTATGAAGGATCTTGAAAAACATTTGTTTGTTTGTGTGTGTGTGTGTGTGTGAGAGAGAGAGAGAGAGAGAGAGAGAAAGAGACCAATATTTCTGGTGGGTAAGGAGGAAGTTAAATGTAAATGGATATTTCATGAGAGCTGCTGTGATTAGCAGAAATTTCATGTAGGGATTTAGTTTCCTGGTAGGGGGTCACCTGGGCCCTGTCCTCATTCTCCTGCTGTTTACTGTAGCTTTTTATGTAATAATGCAAGAGTTTGAGATTAGATGTTCCAAAGAAACATTTATTCTCTGAAGACTTAGGTGTGGCTCCTCACCTTGCCAGCTCCAGTCAAATCGTCCAACCCATGCCAGCATGGAAAACACACATCAAATGATAATAATGAATGATAACGATGACCTGCATCTCATTATACAACCTATTGAATAAAGTTCCACGCAGTGTAACCTCTGGCAGAGTGACAGAGTAGTAAAACTTGAAATTCATTTACTAATTAACAAGAAGTATTAAATACCAACAGACAGAGAGATGAGGAGGGGTGAGTGAGCACAAGATCATAGTGTCATTTTAGGAAGTGGCCTTGCTCGACAAGTAATTTGGTCAGTACTCCTTTTAACTGTTTTATATTCATTGTTTTATATACATGAGAAATAACCTCTGTTTGGTTATGTAACGTGAGTCTTCCCCAGCAGTGTAGTTGCCCCTATCGAATTACAGAGCAGGGAAGCTTCCTTCTGACAATACATTCCACGGCTTTGTTAACATGTGAAGCCAGAGAGAGAAACCTGTCATTTTTAGCATCTGCTCTCATTCCTCCTTTGTGGACAGGATATTTGAAACCTTAACTGGAAAACTGCCAGGGCCCAAGGCTGAGTTCAGGTTCATCTCATCAATGGCCAATATTATACCCTCTTTGCTAATGTCAATATAAGTGATGGTTGCCTCTTCCCTGTGTGGATCTGCAGTGTTGAAAAACTCACCAAGCTTGCTTATTTGTATATTTCCAAGTTTAGAGGTGAAAACACTTTGGAATTGTTTATTTAGTAGTACACTTACCCTTGTGGAGTCTGCAGTCGCTGGACTGTTTTCATCAAACAGTGGCCCTATCTTGTAGTGTACTGAGGCATATTCTTTTGCAAATTTGTCGAAGGCCTGAGGTTTTGTTTTCATATTTTCAACTGCCCTAGTTTCTCTTTCTTCCCTTTATTTTTCTAAGATGGGTGCAAGGCTCCTGGAGTTCTCCGATGCAACTGATTTACCAATTTGCAACACAGACTTTAGGAAACCTGCCAACCACATTTCATCACTTACCAATCTGACAAACACACAAGTCAGATAGATTACATTCTCACCAAGGAGCAGGGAAGAAGGGTTATTATAAATACTCAAACCTTACTGTGTGATGAACGCACTGTACAACATAGGTTGATGGCTAGTGACTTCAAAGTCAGAGCTAGGAAGATGTATAAATGAAAGATGACATGGAGAAGAATGATATGGAATTGAAAAAGACCTCACAATTGGGAATAGATTTAGAAAAATTCTAATTGACGCATTTCGCTGTAGAGAGAAATATTTAGATACTTGTTATGTAGATAACAACTGGGAATTTCTGTGAAATAACCTGCTTAGATCTACAGATCAGACGAACTAATTTAATATGGTGGTGGACATGGTTGAGAAGCCAGTAAGCAGCTAGGTGATGTGATAATTGGCTAACAGAAGAAATTTTCACCTGTCCTGCAATGTGAGAATCAATGGTATGAAGTATTCAGAATTGCCAGGCAATGTGTTAGAGAGAACCAAGGTGTCATTGGAATGATGAAGGCATATTTACCATTGAGATGGAAGACAAGAAAATGGTATGGAAGTATTATTATGAGAGGTTATTGAATGTGTATAGCACAAGGGGCTACCTTGTGCTGACCCTTCAGCACCAGTCATTCATGTTGAAAGCAGCATTGTAGATAAACTGATTAAAGACATGAATAGAGGGAAAGCAGTGGGTCCATCAGAGACAGTTGCAGATGTACTCAAAATATTTGGTGAGGTAGGATATATGATTAACTCCAGGATAGCTAAGTCATAAGAAGGAGTCATACCCAATGACTGACATAGCAGTATCATTGTAAACTGCTACAAAGGCAAAGGAGACACCTTAGAGGAAAACATCTGTGATTTTGTGCCTGGAAGAGGTACCAGGGATACAATTTTCCTAATGAAGCAATTGCAGGAGAAATACTTGACTAAGAGTGAGCCATTATTCTTGGCCTTCATTAACCTGGAGAAGGCGCTTGTCTAGGTACCATGTACATCTGGTGGTCACTAAGGAAACAAGGTGTTGACGTATGGCTTGGGAGAGTTGTAGAAGCCTTGTACGAAGATGCATTAAGTAAAGTGAGAACCAATAACCGTTTCAGCAATAAATTTAATGTGTAGGTATAAGAGTTCATTTAGGTTCAGTTCGCTGTCCCCCACCTATTCATTATGGTCCTACAGGCCATAATAGAAGGATTGTACATGGGAGCTCTTATTCATTGATAATCTAGTTCTCATAGCTGAATCTGTAAAGGAATTAGAGAGAAAACTCCAGTTTTGGAAACTAAGCCTAGACTCAAGCAAATCCCAAAGTAAACTTAGCATAGACGAAGGTCTTAGTATGTGGCAGAGAAGGTAGAACCCTAATATCTTGTTGTTCTTACATGTTTGGTATTTATTTTTACTATTGCTATCAATCTTTTGACATTACTATTCTTGTTTAATATTATTGTTGTTTATTATTATTATTATTATTATTATTATTATTATTATTATTATGATGCTCGCTGATGTTATTGTATTGTTAACTGTTGCTATAGTTAATGTTGCTCACATTTGAATTGTTCAGTGTTTTGGGCCTCCTACATTGGTTGGTCTGGAAGATGGGACCAATGCCCATGGTGTTCACAGGCTCTCCAAGAGTGCTGAGATCAGTGTGGTTAACATTCTTCTTGAATAGTTGTAAGTTAATGGCTGCAGAAAAAAAACAATGCAGGGAGGAAATTCCAGAGGGACAATGTTCTGGTGAGGAAGGGCTTGGTATTTGGGTTAGTATTGAGCATGGGGTAGCAGAGATAACATAGGAAATAAGCGACAAGGGCGTCCCTGAGAGGAGATGACACAAGATAAGTTAGCTTCAAACAAAGAGCAGAAACCATTGTTGTCATTGTTGCAGTAGTAGTAGTAGTAGTAGTATTAGTAGTTGGAAAGACAGATGAGACAGCATGTATGTGGGCGAGAGGTTGGAATGTGTTGATGGCAAATGACCCATCTTAGTCAAGTGACCATTCTTTGGGAGTGTTCCACAATGTCTCTGTGTGTATCAACAACTGTTCCAAACCTCAAAGCAACACTTTTTGTTACTATTGCTCTTAAAGAAGTGATTTTAAATTCTCAATCGCAGGATAATGCTAATAATATAGCCTGAACAGGATAAACTACCCCTATTTTGCAGAAAAAAGTGTAGGTGGTTAGCTATGAGACTCGAACTCACACCTCCGTGATTACGCGTTGCGGTGCTCTGACCGATTGAGCTTGGAATGATACAATTTAATGCAGCTGTTTTGATGCTGTCGGTTTTGGCACAAGTGACTGGATACTCAACTCGTTCTGGCAATTGGAAGCAAAAAAAAACACAAACACACACACACACACACACACACGGATAGAAGAAGTGAGGGAGAGTGAGAAAGAAAACATTACAATTTATTAATTGATTGTAATTAACCTAACTACTGTCCCTCTCCTCATACGCAGCCATGTTTGCACAGATAAACAGGCAAAGTGAGGAGGGGAGAGAACATCAGAAACATTAAAATATCAGCATTGAACCAGCAATGCCAAACTGACGGCGCCGAAACAGCTGCGCCAAAATGTTTCATGCCTAGTTATTGTTACTTTCTTACTGTTCTCATATGTTCACTGTTGTTATTGTTGCTGGTGTTGTTGTTGTTATTGTTGCTGGTGTTGTTGTTGTTACTGATGCTGTTGTTTTCCCCACCGAAATGCACGAATATTAACCCTCCAGCATTTAAACCAGCCAGATCCAGCCTCTCACACTATCCTACAATGTTGTTCTTAAAATAAACAGTCGCATTATCAAGATCTTGAAGCTAAGAGATACTCTTTTTACTCTTTTACTTGTTTCAGTCATTTGACTGTGGCAATGCTGGAGCGCCACCTTTAGTCGAGCAAATTGACCCCAGGACTTATTCTTTGTAAGCCTAGTACTTATTCTATCGGTCTCTTTTGCCGAACCGCTAAGTTACGGGGACGTAAACACACCAGCATCAGTTGTCAAACGATGTTGGGGGGACAAACACAGACACACAAACATATACACACACATACATATATATATATATATATATATATACGGCGGGCTTCTTTCAGTTTCTGTCTATCAAATCCACTCACAAGGCTTTGGTCGGCCCGAGGCTATAGTAGAAGACACTTGCCCAAGGTGCTACGCAGTGGGAATGAACCCGGAACCATGTGGTTCGTAAGCAAGCTACTTACCACACAGCCGCAATATTGATTCAAGACAACATGAATAGATAAGTATGACATGTGACAGGATAATCTGAATGGTGAAGGGTTGATAATACAGCAGTATTTCCAAAGATAATGGCCCATGGTTTCATTAAGGAAAAAAGATATGAATATCAATGAACCCATTTGGAGGGATATTGTGCTGGTGCCATGTAAAAAGCACCTATGCTAGTGCCACATAAGACACACCTGTGCTGTTGTTACCATGTAAAAATCACCTGTGCTGGTGCCACATAAAAGCATCCAGTACACGCTGTAAAGTGGTTGGTGTTAGGAATGCACTCAGTCAAAGAAAACCATGCCAAAACAAGACAGTTGGAGCCTGGTACAGCTCGCCAGCTCCTGTTGAACTGTCCAACCCATGCCAGCAAAGAAAGCAGACATTTGATTATGATGATGACGAAGACGATGACGACGATGACGAAGACGCTGGTGAAGACGATGACGACAATGACAATGATGATGATAATGGTGTCAGTGTGGTAATGAGGATGAGGTTGTAATTAGGGTAGAGATGGTTGTGGTGGTTGTTTCAGATTGATACCTTCAATAAGATTCTCGTTGTTGTTGTTGTTGTGGTGGTAGTAGTTATAAGGATTGGTGATGTTGTCGTTGTGGTCTTTGTTGTAGCACTAATGGTAGTCATGGTAATTGTTATATACACTGGTGTTAAATATATTCATGATTTATAATCATTGCATACAATACTACTATACACACATTTGTTATATTTATTTTGTCTTCACATAAACCAGTCTGATTTAATGAATTGTCTTGCATGTACCCTGAGTACAACACATCTTTTACCCTGTATAAACAGTTCACCCCACAGTGAGATACATTATAATCTAAAACACCATATAAAACTTATATTGTGATAAGTCGGTATAACAGGAGTATGTACCCTAAATTGGGATGTAAGGTTTTCTAACCATTGTACTGAGATCATATAGGGGTATAGGGTATTACAGCAATTGTGTGTACACATTATTGTGGTATTGCGGTAATAACATGCATAATAACTCCGCACTGTTATATGTGTGTGGAATAACACAAATACAGTCATGACCAAAAGTTTGGAACATTTTTTCAAAAATTAAAATTGTTATTCCCCAAGTACAATTTGATTCAAATATATACAACATATATATTTGGGCATTTAATATAAAAATTCTAATTTTCAGAATTATGTTCCAAACTTTTGGCCAAGTAATAATATATTGCAGATTAAATATAACTTTGGGCATTAAATAAAATTAAAATAAATGCGCCCTTTTAAAGCCTAGCCAGGCTCATGGGCCTGGTTTCAATGGCGTATGTGTTCCCCAGCTGGACGGGACGCCACTCCATCGCAGCGTTACTCATTTTTGCCAGCTGAGTGGACTGGACCAACCTGAAATGAAGTGTTTTGCTCAAGAACACAACGCATCGCCCGGTCCAGGAATCGAAACCACAATCTTACGATCATGATGCTGATACCCTAACCACTGAGCCACGCGCCTCCTTATATATAAAAATTCTAATTTTCAGGCCTGTGTTCCAAATTTTATGCCACGACTGTAAATATGAATTGATAGTCATAAAACTAAGGTGTCTGCAAATTGAAAAAAAAATGTATTCTATGCATTTGAAAGCAGAATGTGTTATTTTATATTGCAAGTATATGTGTACACACCCACCTATGTATATACTCATGTATATGAGTTCCAGTAACTCCCTATTACAACCATTATTTGTACATTGCAGGAGGAGCAGAAGGCAAGACTGCAGGCTGAGAAAATCCGTATCGCCCTTGAGAAGATCAAAGATGCTAAAATTAAAAAGGTTTGTATTTGATCTTAAATTTACCATCATTTCCTAACTCTACTCTAAATACCACCCATGACAATCACATGTCTTTATCATCATCTCTAAGCTCTACTCAAACAGCTCTCACATATTCATACCATGTCTTCTTAGATCTCCCGCTTCTACAAGTCCCACCCATATTTAGAGATCTCACTTCTTTACACAGCTGTCCTTATCCATATGCATCACATGACCATACCAACACAGTCATCTCTCTTGCATACTACATCTGATGCTCTTTATGTCCAGTTTTTCTCTCGATACATTTGCACTTTGTTACCTATGCACACTTTCTAGTCTTTGCATATCCTCAGCATTCACAGCCCACATTTCACTAATGTATAGCATTGCTGTTCATACACAAGTATCATACAATCTGCCTTTCACTCTGAAAGGGAAACCTTTTGTTACCAACCAAGATAACGGCTCTCCCATCTTGAACTCCAAAGGAGTTGGTCTGCCTTTGGCATTAATCACAGCTTTAATACATTGAAGAATTGACTCATACAGGTTCTGAAAAGTGGTTTGGAGAATTTTGAGCCATTCTTCAAGTAAAACCTGCTTTAACTCTTTCAGTGAAAATGACAAAGAGAAGCAGCTCCTCACTTGCTGCTCCAAAATGCACTTTCAATCTATTATATTTAGATTCAGTGATTTTAGGGACCAGTCCAAGTGGCTTACCATTTTGAGTGTGGCCGTTGCCAGTACCACGTGAGTGGCACGTAAAAGCACCCACTACACTCTCAGAGTGGTTGGCGTTAGGAAGGGCATCCAGCTGTAGAAACTCTGCCAGATCAGTTTGGAGCCTGGTGCAGCCATCTGGTTCACCAGTCCTCAGTCAAACCATCCAACCCATGCTAGCATGGAAAGCAGACATTAAACGATGATGATGATGATGATTTTCCTTGTGAATCAGCACATTGTTGTCCTGGAAAACTGTACTACCATCAGAGAAGTGTCTGTACCAATGGATCGACGTGATCTGCCAAAATACTCAGCTAATCCTTAGCTGAGTTAACTCTACCACATAGAACAACCAATTGGCCAAGAGAATTCTATAATATGGCAGCCCAAATCACCACAAAGTCACCTCCATGCTTCAAGATGGGGGCCAAACAATCAGAATTAAGGACTTCTTTGAAATGTCTTCATACATAAATTTACCCTGATATGGGATGATTCACCACAGAAAATGACATTGTTCCACTGAGCCATTGACCACTTCTAATAGTCTAGTGACCATTTTTTTTTTTTCTCTATTCATTATTGTTGATGGGGGACAAAAGATGTTTCGCACTTGCAGCCCTCCCATGTTATCCACTTTCATGGAGCTCAGAACAAACTGTTTTGTTTGACACAAGATTGGTAGGATAATGGTTTAGCTCTGTTGTCATTTTTGCTGTTTATAGTTCAATGGTTTTAAGACAACACATGTCACTATTTTGTGGTCTCTCTCTCTGTGAGATTTGCATTCTGTCCAGAATTATTCTTTGCTACAACTGGTTTTACCTTTGTTTTGGAATACCAACATAATATTTCAGACCGTGCCTCTCAAAACATTCAACAACTCAGCAGTTTTAGCATATGAAGCTCCAGTCCTCCATGCTCGAGCAATTTGTCCTCTTTGGAAATCAGATAGGTCATGCAGTTTAACTTATTTAAATATAAATATCTGCAAAAGAATAAAAAAACAAATTTTAAAAACAGAGGGCTACATCGTGAAGTACAATAATGAATAAATAATGCATATAAACACAAATATACAAACTAGAACAGTTTGGGATTTGTCATGTTGCCAACAGAAGAATAGAAGAAAATAGTTAAATAAAAGTGATGTTTCCATTATTTTGTCCAACCCCTGTATATCGTGTGTGTGTGTACAGTGCATGTGCACTTGCATCCCAGTAAGTCCAAGTTCCATCATCACTGCAACCTTTTCCCCCATGTCTGAGTTTGTGGGACGTATGCACCCCCTCTCTCCCCCTACCCACATCCAAGTAACAACAATACACACACATACATACATATATATATATACATACATATATATATATATATATATACATATATATGTACATATATATATACATATATATATATATACATATATATATGTATGTATATATATACATATATATATATGTATATATATATATATTAGTAGTGTGACTATTTCCTCTGAACATCTAAATAGTCTGACTTTTGGCAATTTTCTACACACACACTCACACACACATACACACACACATACACACATGCACGTTCGCATTTATGCTTCTCCTTTCCCTTCCACCACCCCCACTCCTCCCGCTCCTGGGTATAATATAAACTGAGTCATAGTATGGTGACGGGAGATTGGCGGATGATTGGGAAAGGGTATTAGCAGCAGCAGCAGCGGAGGCATCTGTGATGTAGCGCAGCAGGGAGGTGCCGATGGCATTTATACTCTTGAAGCTGCATGAGTAAAG
>NC_068989.1:84814499-84821051 GCF_001194135.2 Octopus bimaculoides
CCTGCACCCTTTCTCCTCCAATAAGATTTGGTGGTTATCAGCAGGACACCCTTCACTCTCTCCCTATTGTGATTTATATCTACACCTCTCCCTTTTTTCATTCCCTTTTTTTATTATATTCCACCCCTAATCTGTAACCCTCAACTTCCTGGATCCTTCTCCAATTAACAATCCCCCAACCCGCACACAGACTGTCTGACTTGTCTCTAGCAACCTTCCACCATTTTTATTATACTCCCCCACCACCACCACCGTCTGTCTGTCTGTCTGTCCCTCTCTTTCTTTCTCTCCCTCTCTGCCTTCTCTCACTCCCCCTCTCACTCAACGTTTTCCCCCTCTCTCTCTCATTTAATTCTCATTGAGTAAACACACACATACATCACTTTACACAAACCTATATACACAATAGCCTCTAATCTAAACATATACACATACACACACACACATATCTTACACTTATACTGTTTATATTTGCATAAGTGTGTGTGTGTGTATGATATGCTATTATAATAGTGTGTGTGTATGATGTACGCTACTGTAATATTGTGCGTGTGTGTGTTTTTAGGTGTGACTCACCCATGCAATTTTTACTCATTCCCTCCACTGAGCAGCCATTTTAATTCCTTCTCTCTCTCTCTCTCTCTCTCTCTCTCTCTCTCTCTCCAGTTTCTCTGCATGCTACAAAATTTTTGGGTGAGGTGAGGGCTACATGTGTGTATGTTTATATGTGTGTGTGTGTGTATATATATATATATATATATATATATACACACACGTATATCTGTACTGCATGTGTGTGTGATCATTTTTCCCTCTTTTGTTATTATCTCTACACCTGGGTATACATCTAAACACACACACACACACACACACACACACACACACACTCTCATACAACCAACCAGAACCAATGAGAAAGCGTTTCTACAGTCACATGACCTCTTCCATATAACAAGCAAACTTCCTTTCACAAATTCCCTACTGTCTAGGATATACACAGGCACCATTAAAAATGGCTAAGACAGAGCTGCTCTGCTCTGTATAGCATAACTAACCCTCTTGGCATCAAATTTCTATTTTCTTGAAAAGGACAACACATATTGCCATGTTCTTACATTCTCCAATTTTCATGCCCTGCAGTCAAATTTGGCTGAAGGACTGGAATAGAAACGGGTCTGGACGATCATTATTGTAGTTGAGCCACTGGGCTATCCTTATTGAGTCACTGGTTTGACCATGGTTGACCTAACGTAGTCGTTGACCATTTATATTATCTGCTGGTCAATAAGGTGTCGCCAGATATACCTTCACATCAATATGTCACTGATTAAGGTGGTGAGCTGGCAGAAACGTTAGCATGCTGGGCGAAATGCTTCGCAGTATTTCGTCTGCCGTTACGTTCTGAGTTCAAATTCCGCCGAGGTCGACTTTGCCTTTCATCCTTTCGGGGTCAATAAATTAAGTACCAGTTACGCACTGGGGGTCGATGTAATTGACTTAATCCCTTTGTCTGTCCTTGTTTGTCCCCTCTATGTTTAGCCCCTTGTGGGCAGTAAAGAAATAAGAAACATTAGCACACTGGGCCAAAATGCTTAGCGGTATTTCGTCTGTCTTCACGTTCTGAGTTCAAATTTCGCCGAGGTTAACTTTGGCTTTCGTCCTTTCAAGGTTGATAAATTAAGTACCAATTGCATACTGGAGTCGATCTAATCTACTGCCTCGCTTCCCAAGAATTTCAGGCCTTGTGCCTAGAGTAGAAAAGAATATACCACTGGTTATTTCTCACTGACCAGATACACCATGAACACATTTTATTGGTCAGTACTGGCTAACAGATTCATCATTAAATATTTCTATGTCACTGGTCAGTTCTCATTGTCACCATCAAACATCTGTATTAGCAGTGATAGTGTATGGACTAAGATCTTGATACTGTATGGGCTAAGATCCCTATTCTTTTCTACTCTATGTATAAGGCCCAAAATTTGGTGGGAGGGGGCCAGTCAATTAGATCGACCCCAGTATGCAACTGGTACTTAATTTATCGACCCCGAAAGAATGTAATGCAAAGTTGACCTCGGCAGAATTTGAACTCAGAACGTAAAGACAGACGAAATACTGCTAAGCATTTCGCCTGGCGTGCTAACACTTCTGCCAGCTCGCCTTTGGACTGAGATCCCTATTGATAGGCCCCTGATATTATATAAAGTGTTAACACTTACAGTATACAAATTAGTGGCCCCAGTCTTCTGTTGCTGCTGAAATTGTTGAGTATATAAACAAATTGGTTGCTTCTTTTTCTGGGATTGGTTAACTTCATGCAGACATCTCTGATGAGAATCCAGTAAGGTTGAAAATTAATTAAGGCTGTTCATTATTATTTTCAATCTACAGAGAAATAGCCTAATTAGCCCTGTTTATATATTTACTATATACCATATTTGATGGCCTGTAAGACGCACAAATGCATAGGACGTACCCTAGCCTAGGCTATACTTTTGTAAAATAAATTACCACTAAAATAACATTTTAATTCCTCCACTTACCTGTATAACTTTGTTATTACTGGTAATTATAAACAATTTATTGCATCCACATACAATATAAACATACTGTAGGTGATTGTTCACCAATAGATGGCAGCACACGTTTTGTAAACATACATACCATAGGCGACTGGTAACGCCCTGCCATCCATGAACCCTCCCCTTCCCCCTCTGATGCTACCATGTTGTTCTTTCTTGTAAAATATAGTATTAGAAATGCTGGTTTTTCCGATACCTTTATGTAAATTATTTAGTGTTAGTTACAAGCACTTTTAGTAGTGTCACGAATAATAAATGATTCTGTAGTTTACAGTATATTCCAAAAATATGGTGAAGATTAGTTGCTGTTTATGTCTTGCAAACAAACAAATCCGATAATTATTACCACAGGACAATTTGTTTCAAAATATATGATATAAAAAGACAGTATTATATGGGGGAAAATTTAATGTTCCATAAAAACTCTTATCTCCAGAGTTAAGGAAAAGATAATAAAAAGCAAGTCATCACTAGTAATGTACAGTACATCATCATCATCATCATCGTTTAATGTCCGCTTTCCATGCTAGCATGGGTTGGACGATTTGACTGAGGACTGGTGAAACCGGATGGCAACACCAGGCTCCAATCTAATTTGGCAGAGTTTCTACAGCTGGATGCCCTTCCTAACGCCTACATATGAACAACAATTGAGTTCTGAGCCTACATTGAGTGCCTTGGACACAGGGATTTTTTAAGCCATTTTGGGGTTAAAAAAAAGGTGCATCTTATAGGCCATCAAATACAGTAGGTTAGATGTATTACGTGTACACTGCAGTGTGAAACACCCCCAACATGTATCCAGCATATATAATATATACCACAGCATGTATACATTGCCATAGGTATACACAACACATACTTATCCCAACGTCTGTATACCAGCATGTTGGTGGTCTCTCACGATTTGAACCTGAGAAAGACAGCTTCTGCAGTTTTTTGCTGTACAACCTGCACAGATGATTTGTTTATAATGATCGAATGTTTGTGTTCTGCCTTAGCTCACCCTCTCCATCAAATCAATATTGCTTGTTCAGGTGAATGGTGTGCCACACATCAAATGTCAAAGTGATCGCAGAGTAAAGTGAAATGAAGTGTTTGGCTCAAGAAAGACCACAATGCACTTCCAGTCCAGGAATTGAAACCATGATCTCATGATTGTGACTGCAACACTCTAACCGCAAGGCCACATGTCCTAACCAGAACATGTGTAACCTAGTGTACACATGTACATACACCTTAACATGTATGGTTGCTACCATATGTATCTACTAATTTATATTGGTCGTTTCTTTGTAGCTTTATCCATAGCTTCCTCTACATTGTCATCATGCTAGAAATAGCAGTTAAATTTCCTTCAAATTATACTTTACCTTCTTTAAATAAAGCCAATGTTTCAGACATGAATGGTTTTGATTATATATCTATTGGATCTCGGCTGATCTAAGGATAGGCGACAACAACAGTTAATTGATCATAATTAACTATTATTGCTTCTGGAACTGATTAACCTCACCTGTAAATATTCCGTCATTACACATTAATGACGCAAATACTGATCATGTACAAAGCAAAAAAAACTGGCACTCCGTCGGATACAATGACAAGGATTCCAGTTGGTCTGATCAACAGAACAGCCTGCTCATGAAATTAATGTGGCTGAGTATTCCACAGATATGCATACCCTTAACATTGTACTTAGGGAGATACAGAATGAGATGTGGCTAGCCCTTTGAATTACAGGTACTACTCAATTTTTCCCAGCTGAATGGACTGGAGTAACGCGAAATAAAGTGTCTTGCTCAAGGAGACAGTGTGCTACCGGGTATTGAACTCAGGACCTTATGATCATGAGCCAAATACTCTAACCACTAAAGCACACAAACACACACATACACAACACCCCAAACAGCATATTGAGATTATCAAACCACACCATTTGGGCAACATCTCCACATTGGACATATTTTCCCTACTACATTACACTCCCACGCTACAACCCACACAACATGTCCACATAATCACACTACACCCCCACACAACATGTCCTAGTATTTAAAGACAGACAAACTACCTTTTTTAGAAATAATACATTTCTAAATCTCTCAGACTCAGAGAGATTTATGCAGTAGTGTTACGATGAAGTAGTTGTATGCTGTCAACTAAATGTGACAGTCCCCTGAAGGGAATAATACTACTGTTGGTTAGCCCTAGGAAGCTGCACCACTTCCTGTCGGCCTTGACACATTTCCTTTGTCCTTATGTTTACAAGGGGGAGACTAGCAGGTCATGCTACTCCAGGAGTACTGGGATTGATTCATTCAACTAAAAACTCTTCAATGCAATGCCCCAGCATGGCCACAGTCTAGTGACTGAAAGAAATAAAAGGTAAAACAGTAAAAAAAAAATGTTAAGAACCAGAAGAAATGCAAAATAAGCCTTTTGTTCTGGATACGCACTGTCTGAATATATGATGGAACCGTCATGGCTGGAGAGTTTCACATCTGCTGGATCTGAGCTGGCCTGGTGCTAGACACCTACTACAGCAGCATTTCCACTACTATGATCACCAGAAGTGACCACTTTGTTATGTTTCTCGATAGCAACTTACTACACAATGCTGAGGTCATTAACAGCAGAACAGGAACTGTTCTACATCCTACAACTACTAGAATATTCTCCCCCACACACACACACACACCACTTCTTTAATACATTTTACTCCCCCCCCCCCGTCTTTCTTACTATAATTACATCACACGGAAATACTGAATGAATGAATAAACCACAACGTGTTTTTGTGATAGTCTGTGTGTCTGCGAATATATCTCTCACTCCTTCTTTCTCTTTCTCCTCCTCTATATATATTGGTGTGTGTGTGCATATTTCTTTGTATCTGTGTGGTGGTGGTGGTGGTGGAGGGACATTCCTCAGATATTCCCGACAGGAAATAGCAAAACGTTTCCACCCCCCTAACTCCTGCCCTTTCCTCTCATTAAAATAAAAAATAAAAAAATTTTTTTTTAATTGTCCGAACCTTTTTTTCTTTACTTTATATGGAATATCTTACCATCAACCCCTCGTGACCACTTTAAGACCTCACCCACTCCGGCTTCTGCAGCCCTTCACAATCATTTGTAAACACATCTTTCGAGATTCTCTATCGGTCCTCTCTTGACGTTAAATGGTAACCTCTACCATTAGATTCTACCATCTCAACATCTACTTCAACTATATACACACTCATATACACTCACCAGCTACAGCTGTATATAATTTATTTATATCAACCTATATATAGGTAGGCCAAATTATTATTATTGTTGTTGCTGTTGTTACTTACAATTCCAGTCTTTAAGGAATCTTTATTTTGTTTGTTTTTGTTCCTTGTTTTTTTCTATTATTATTATTATTATTATTATTATTATTATTGAAGTCGTTATTGTTATGATTAATTGAGTAACAGCTACTGTAGCATGACAGACTTAATTAATTTAGAGTATTTAGCATATGCCCCTTTATGTTTATAAGTTCAAATCACACAGGGGTCAACTTTGCCTTTCATTTTCTGGGGGTCGATCAGATTAAAGTACCAGTCAAGTATTGGAATCAATACACATGACTAACCTCCTCACCCAAATTCAGAGCATTGAGCACATGTTAAGAATCCTAATTATTGTTGTTACTTTCATTGTCATGAAGCGGCGAGCTGGCAGAATCGTTAGCACGCTGGACAGAATGCTTAGCGACGTTTCGCCCATCACTACATTCTGAGTTCAAATTCTGCCGAGGTCAACTTTGCCTTTCATCCTTTCGATGTCAATAAATTAAGTACCAGTGAAACACTGGGGGGGGGGGTCGATGTAATTGACTTAATCCCCTCCCCCAAGCTGCCCTTGTGGCAAAAATTTGAAATCATTATTATTATTATTATTATTATTATTATTATTATTATTATTATTATTAT
>NC_068989.1:84821918-84824490 GCF_001194135.2 Octopus bimaculoides
ATAGTGTTGTCTGAAGAATGCTTTGTTTATAATTCAACCATTATCACAGTAGACATTAAACAACAGTCTAACCTGTCTTGTTTACAGCTGTTATTGTCACATTCTTCCTCCCAACATTTCATTCTTCTAAACCCCACCTTAGTTTTCACAACCAAAATATTTCTCAGAAACAGTAAACATTTTTCCTACACAATGGAATGTATTCTAAATAAAATGAAAAAAAAAAAATTTCAAGTCTGTTATAGTTCAGTTTTCATTTCAATTGTCCTCCCAAGTTAAAACAGCTTCTTTCAGTTTGGACATATTGGTCAAGGAATGTTGGCACAACCAGAATCTATTACCAGAATTCTTCATACATCTTCATATACAACATCTAAGAAACTCAGTACTCCTGTGATCTTCGTAACTGTGTAATTTTTAAGAAACAGCTGTTTCCTGGAGATTTCTTTGTACTCCTGGTCTCTCTTAGTCTTGGTACTTCATCTTGCAGCATTCAGATTCCTTTGTCAAATGTAATACTTATTTATTCACATCGTTCTGAATTAATCATGCATTATCTTGCAGCTTTGAGATTTTTCAATGATGTGACTGAACATCAGGATCAATATAATCAACTGGTCTCCTCTCCCAAATTTCAGAAATTATTATTATTATTATTATTATTATTCAGATTATTCTATCAAATGTAATTTATTTACACCATGAATAAATAAGCTGTGAGTTTTCCATGATGTTACTCTTTACTTTAGGAATGAAACTATTTATTGTTGGCACTCCATCGCTTACCACGTCGAGGGTTCCAGTTGATCCGATCAATGGAACAGCCTGCTCATGAAATTAACGTGCAAGTGGCTGAGCACTCCACAGACATGTGTACGCTTAACGTAGTTCTCGGGGATATTCAGCATGACACAGTGTGACAAGGCTGGCCCTTTAAAATACAGGTACAACAGAAATGGGAAGTAAGAGTGAGAGAAAGTTGTGGTGAAAGAGTACAGCAGGATTTGCCACCATCCCCTGCCGGAGCCTCGTGGAGCTTTAGGTGTTTTCGCTCAATAAACACTCACAACGCCCAGTCTGGGAATCGAAACCGCAATCCTATGATCGCGAGTCTGCTGCCCTAACCACTGGGCCATTGCGCCTCCACCAGAATGAAACTATAGGACAGGTGTAAGAGGATAAATTTGGTTGGTTTGAATATAAAGGAGATAAAATATTTTGGCTGAATATGGCCAGTTTGAATGCTAAAGGGTTGATAAGATGGTGAGTGGGAAGAAATTCTTGGCAGCTTTTCTTCCAGGTTTACGTTCTTGGTTAAAATTCCACTAAGGTCAACTTTTCCTTTCACCCTTTCAGGGTTGATAAAATAAGTACAAGTTGAGCCCTGGAGTCAGTGTAATCTACTAGTCCCCCACCTAACAAAACTCCAGGCCTTGTACCTATAGTAGAAAGAATTATAATTAATATTAGTGAATATTGTTATATTTCGAGATGGCCATTTTTGTTGTTGTTATTTTTTTTGCCAAATAAAGACACACATAGGATGGAGAGTTGCTGAAGAGGTCACAGGATGTGTGACGAATGATTTCCGACAAAGGACACTGAAATAGGAACAATGATGAAGCTGAAGTGAAGAACGAATATATAATGCGTGTGTTTATTTGGCAAAAAAAGGTGGAGGGGGGAGGGAAATTACTATCCTGAAATTTAACAATATCTGTTTCAACACATCAGGAATCTTACAAAAGAAATCCATAAAGGTATTGGTCAATAGCTTTATTTAATTCAGGGATGGAACCAATCATGCATCATATTTACTGTGAACATTCAGAGAAACTTCAACACACACACACACACACACTCACACACACACACATAACATCAAAACAACATAACTGTACTTTGTACAATGCTCCCTATCAAAGGAGGGAGGGGGGATATCTGGTTATATCAGCTCCCAATATTTAACTGGTGTTTTATTTTATTGAACCCGGGAACACGAAAGAAGATGTCAACCCTGGTGGGATTTAAATTCAAAGCATAAAGGAGCATAACTAAATACCACAAGGTATTTTGCTTGATCTTCACTGATCCTGTCTTTCACCATACTTTCTGATAATGATGATGATGATTGCTTCAAGGCCAACAGTTTTAAAGGGAAGGGGAAATCAATTACATTTCCCTCAGTATTAAACTGGTACTTTATCTTATCAACCCCAAATAGTAATAATGATCCAGATGGTAGACATTAATAAACTATTAAGTTGTATTGAGATTAATGTTGGTGCTATATGTGTTTTTGTCTCTTTTCAGTTGTTTGTCCGTGCTTTCGCCCGAGATGGTAGCAGTAAAAGTATTTTGGTTGATGAGAAGATGACTGTAGGACATGTATGCAATATTTTAGCAGATAAGAATCATATGAAATTGTCTCCTGACTTGGCTGTTGTAGAATATATTCCTGATCTCTATATAGGTCAGTTCACATTTTATTGCTTCTCTTTATTTTTTTTTTCCATATTTTATCAAGCTGCTACTACTGTCTTCAATATATATATATATATATATATATATA
>NC_068989.1:84824545-84835231 GCF_001194135.2 Octopus bimaculoides
TATTGCGGTTCACCTATTGCAGTTTATTATTTAAGATTACGTTGATTCCTCTGTGGCTTTATTTTGCATTTATAATAAATTTAGGTAAGGAGGGAGCTCCGGAAGGGGTCTCAGGGAGTAGCATCCCTGCCTTCCTGAGTTAGTTTTCTACCACATTTCTTAAAAATCGTGTGAGAGGCCTTGGTCTCAGGACCACTCATGTCTAGAAACTGAGGTTGAGGGTAAGCAAGGGCATGCTCCCCGTAGAAAATCCAGCTCCAAAAAAGCTTCATGGTAGCAAGGGAGAATGGGCACCAGCCAGCCCAAAGGTTGGGGTGGACTGCACCTGCCTGCCTCAGTTGCTATGACATTGAGGTAGATCCGGCTACCCCTGTTAACGGGGGCAAAAACCTAGATTTAAAACACCGGATGACGATGATGATGATAATTAAAATAAATCTATACAAATTATAAAAATAATAATAATAAAACATACAGTACAGTACTGTAGAGAGAGAGAGAGAGAGAGAGAGAGAGAGTTACAGTTTACAGTATTTAGATTAAATGATATTTATCTCTTACTGAATGGGATGCTTTTTTTTTTGTTGATCCTACCTACAACAGAACAGTAAAGTATATATATGTGTGCATGTGTGGATATATATATATACATATATATATATTTCACTTGTTATGGTTATCTCTATAGATCTTCTATGGAAATTATACCCAGCACTGATTTTGTTGACATTCCATATCCGTTTGATATATTATGGTTGCATAAGGAAATACTGTGTTCCTACAAATCATTAATATATATATATATATATATATATATATATATATATATCAGTTTGGCTCATTTGAATTTCCAAAATTATTTTCATACATGTAATAAACATCCGACTATTCATCCACTTCTGTAATGAGTCATAGTTTCTAAATAAAGCTAGTCCTTGAATGATAAAGAGGACTTGTTATTATTATTAGTAAGTTTGGATGAGCTTTATTGAGTATTTAATGACGATTCAAGTTTATTTAAAAGTCATAACTGCTTCACCACTCAGTATTGAAACATCTATATTGTCAGATGATTTGTTTAAATTTCTGAATCAAATTATTAATATTAATATTTAAATACACACACACATATATATCTGTTATATGTAATAGAAGCAGTATTAAATTAATATATATATCATATTTAATTTAAGTACACCATTGAAAGGCAAATTTACTGCTGTGTTATTCTGGAGACGTTATATCTGTATGAACATTGCAGTTAATTTGCCTTATGGTGACATATTAACATTAAGCAGGATTCAAAAGATTTATATAAATTATTTCCTTAGAAATTAACTGCTATTACACGTTTTGGTTGTTTGGAAGAAATTAATTTACAAAGCCAAAGAATGTGCTTTATTATAGGAAATCTGATAAAAAAGAATGAAATAGCACAGAAAAAAAAACACCTGGAATTGGGTGAGTGCAGTGAGATATAGAAAGATAGGGAAAACATTTTTTATTCTTTTACTTGATTTAGTCATTGGATTGCAACCTTTACTGAGGCTCAGCTTTGAAGGGATTAACTAATCCCTTCAAAGCTGAAGGGGTTAGTTAATCTCTATAGTTATTGGCCCTAATACTTATTTTTAAAGTCTGGTCCTTATCCTATTGCAAATAGGATAAGTTGATGCAAATATTTGCCACAATCTCAACATAAAACATACTTCAGGATTTTCTATTAGAGTTCTCCATCCCCTGGGTCACTTGCCACGACTTAAGAGTCCAACCTACCCTGGTAGGGTAAATGTGCACCTGGGTATCAAACCAGAAATTTCCAAGTCCTCACATATGCATATATATATATCATATAATTGGATGGCTGTCAACTCTTCTGAGCTCATCCACCCTTGACTGAGAAGTCTTGTTTCCCATCCTACAAGATGTCCAGAAAAACCACCCTGCTCACCAAGTAGTCTTGGTGGTGTTGCCAACAACCTGACCATGCAACAAGTTGTACTGGTTTACATGTTACCTGCAGCGCTCAGCTTTCAGCTAGTTTATGTCTATAAATTCACTCACAAGGCATCAGTCAGCCTTGGATTATAGTAGAAAGCATTTGTCTCCTACTATAGTGGGATTGAGCCCAAAACGCATGTGGTTACTCCATTAATTAAGCATTGTGTATGGATTACTCATTGACTTCCACATTTCCTCTGAGTCCATGTGAGGAATAAATTTCAAATACAAGGAAATGTGAAATATTCAGCCTAACAACTATAATACTTGTGGATGAATAATAACAAGAGTGAGTCCATCATATATCTATCTACCATATTTGATTACTCATAAAGTGCACTTTTTCCCCAAAAAAATAATTACAAAAAATCGCCCTGGGTCCTATATGCAAAAGTTGGGCCTATGTAACATGCTTTGATGCACTAAAAACTTTATTTTTCTTCAATATGTCCTTTTATGCCATCTAATGCAGTACATCTACAAAGTATAGTTCATTGCTGTGGTTTGTAATTATTTCTCTGGTTCGTTAGACATGACACTTTGAAGAGCAGAACTAATTTGTTCATCTGTGTAGGAAGTGGGGAAAAGATGTTCTAGACAGTCGAGTCACAATATAGAAATATAGGAATTTTTTATCTATACTAAAGAAATCTTCCCCTGCAGTTACTCTTTCTAATTTTTTTTTTTTTGTTGTTTTCTTTCATATCTGTTTTCATCTACCACCCATTCGTTGACCATATAGAGAGAGTTCTTGAGGACCATGACTCCTTGGTTGAAAATATGGTGATGTGGACTAAGGATTCCAAAAATAGGATTCTATTTGAAGATCGAACAGAAAAGAACGAATTATTTAAAAATCCCGAAGTAAGTTAGTCTTTAGTCATTAATTTCTTTCTCTTGTTTGATGAATATCCCATCTTGTTCTAGGTGCCTGCCCTGACCACTTAATCACGGGGTCACAAGGTCCCCTATGTACACTGGTTGAACGTTCATCCAGTCATTTCCATTCCCATTGCTTATGTTTTCATGGCACACATAGAGAAGTTGGTTAACAATGTCCAGTTATATGACAGTATAACTGGTCAGTCTTCACAACACAACGGGTCATGTTTTCTATCGTCCCTTTATTTGGGGTGAGGGTGTATGTTGCTATGTACCCATTTTAATTTCCCAAACACTTTTAAAAGTTTGTTTGTCCTGTGTGTTCACCTTTTCAAGTTCCCCATTTTCTTTTTGCAATAATAATGTGTTCTATCCCTTTAAACTATTGTGATAGTGACTGAACATCTGGCCATTCTGGAGTCCTTGTCTGGCTGACCAAGTGATCTCCCCATCACTACAACAAATTATGAACACACTCATCATTAATTATATTAATTATACAATGCTATCGTTATTTGGTGAGCTGTGTGTGACCCTGTTTGTGGCCAGATGGACTGTGCTGTGTTACCTGTTTACGACCAGGTGGTCTGTACTGTCAGAGGTAAAAGTCTTGGGCATGCATGTAGTCCACCACATCTGAAGGAGCTTTAAAGCTATGGTCCTTTAACTGTCAAGCCAAGAACCTACACTGTGAAATTATGGACACATAGTGTTCTTGCTAAAAATAAATCCTCTACATGGTCACTGGGTCTACTAGAAATAACAGCTAAATCACACCCTTCTATCTTCAGAAAGGGAAGCACTCTTTACATAATTAACAGTCCCAAAATAGATGTGATGATCACAGCTGGAGTGTCTTTGAACTATGTTGCTTTTTAACACTAGGGCTGACCTAGCATTAAATACTAATACAACCAACTGGCCCCTTTTGTTAATTACCCTTTAATAATCATTTACATACCTTTTCATGGTGCACCCTCTCTATGTTTCTGTTATGTAAATTATTTTCACAGCCCTTTTTTCTTTGCTATCTACTTTGTAACAACCCCTAATTTCATATCAGCTATATGCCCTTAAATAACCCTTAATTCTATGTCAATTACATATCTTCAACCAACCCTAATTCTGTGTCAGTTATATACTTTAAACATCCCTAACCTCCTGTCTCTGGTATACTTTTTAATGGCCCTTTATTCTGTTTATTTTCAGAAATATCTTTTATTGGGGACATCTTCAGAGAAAGGTATTTCTTTAGACCCTAATCAGAGAGAGAAACTTTTGCAGGTGAGTGTCTTCGTTCTTATTGACCAAACTACTCACACACACACACACACACACACACACATACAATGACACTCACACACACACACACACACATTGACAGACTCACACACATATATAAAAATATATAAATGTGCCCTTTTTAAAGCCTAGCCAGGTTCATGGGTCCAGTTTCCAGGTTTCAATGGCGTATGTGTCCCCTAGCTGGACAGGACACCAGTCCATCGCAGCATTACTCATTTTTTGCCAGCTGAGTGGACTGGAGCAAAGTAAAATGAAGTGTTTTGCTCAAGAACACAACGTGTCACCTGGTCCAGGAATCGAAACCACAATCTTGCAGTCATGATGCTGACACCCTAACCACTCAGCCACGTGCCTCCACCACACACACATATATACCACCACCATTATTATTATTACTATTAATAGTTGTGAGGGTGTGTGTGTATGTGTATAAAAGCTCTAGGCTCAGTCTCCTTGTGCATGGCACCATGGACAAATATCATCTACCATAGCCTCAAGACAAACCCAAACCTTAAGCATAAAACCGTGTGACCTCCATGAGAGTCTCATGTCCCTGTTTTTGTGCAGCAGACTTAATCTATTTCCCAGTTTAACATTACCACCACCAGCTGTTCCTTCAGTGACTTTAGGTTAACTTTATTAAACTCCAAGCTCGAGAGGTTGCCCCATACAAAAGTGGTTGGGGGAGAGTCCTCTCTACCCTGTGTGTGCTCTTCTTCAGACTTTGCTGCCTCCATTGAAGGCTGCAATGAAGCTGGCAGTCGAGCAGAGAGTCCATGTCTCATTTAAGTTAGTACTTCAAAGACATATCTTACTTTAGTCTCTTCATTACACAATGACCATTTCTTCCTTCCTTAGAACAAAACAGGTGAGGGCTTGTGACAGGAAAGGATTCTGACCATACAAAATCTGCCCCTAACAAATTCTGTTTTACTCATGTGAGCATGGAAAACTGGACCTTGAAAATATATTATACACATACACACTACACACAAGTGAACGAGTGGGCAAACAAAAGAAGGTGGCACTCAACAGATTTGGTAGAAGCTGTGTGTGTGTGTGTGTGTGTGTGTGTGTGTGTGTGTAAATAACAGCATAACTCATTTCCATATAAATTAAAGTATCATAGACTCTTCTCCTGATACCTGATGAGATGGACCCATCCTATGCACCCTCAGTACTAAGTCATATAAAGCTAAATCAAACTGTTATTGAAATATATATATATATATGTGTGTGTGTGTATGTATATATATATATGTGTGTGTGTGTGTATGTATATATATATATATATATATATATATATACATACATACATACATACATACATACATACATACATACATACATACATACATACATATATATATATATATACACGTGCAGGTGCCATGTAAAAGCACCTAGTACATTCTGTAAAGTAATTGGCATTAGAAAGGGCATCCAGCCATAGAAACCTTGTCAAGACAGACAATTGGTTCTGCTCTCTAGTTTGTCAGCTCCTGTCAAACCATCCAACCCGTGTCAGCATGGAAAACAGACATCAAATGATGGTGATGGTGGCGGCGGGGCACAGACATACCACAAAATATATATACATACATACACCTTTTTTTTTTACGCACACTTGGTATTTACCTTTAATGAATTTTGCTACTTATTACATCAGTCGATTACCATCCATGTATATCTCTCATCTCTCACCCCTTTTTTTCCTCCAGGAATTTTTTAGAGGATCTGGAGTAAACGTTCCTGAGGTCGAGAGTGTGCTCTACCTCAAGACTGACGGCAAAAAAGCTTGGAAAAAATACTTCTTTGTACTGCGAGCATCTGGTTTCTACTATAATCCTAAAGGGAAGTTTAGCAAGGTGAGTTTCTGGCTTTTTTTTTTTTTGTTTTATCTCAACACTGCTTCCCACAACCTTATTTTTGTTGTTGTTGTTGTTACTGGAAGCCATTAGTTATAAACAACTGGTCTAACACAATAATCAACCTGTGACTACTCTACAGTCTTAACCATTATGCAAAATAAGCATAAATGGTAAATGGTTTACGGCACAAAAGAAATCACTTTAAACTTTTTAAAATGATATTCAAGGTGGTTTATATGATTGGAAATACAATTTTGAAGTGTTCATGATGTCATTGTGAGAATCTGATCAAAGACTTTGAAATTGAAAAAAAGTAGGAGAAAACTTTTCAAATACAAATAAAATGGGAGTATACATAAATAGACATTATTTTTCCATCTTACTGTTACTTTTGTTTCATTTTGAAAAATTAAAATTTATGTCAGGAGCAATAAACACTGAAAATGTGCAGAAAACAATTTTGGCCACATTCCAGGGAGAAAAACTAGACTTAGTTGATAGCTTCCGCGATCTAGGTGACCAAGTTAGTAGTGGGGGAGGGTGCGCTGAAAGTGTAGCTGCTAGAATAAGAATAGCCTGGGCAAAGTTCAGAGAGCTCTTACCTCTGCTGGTGACAAAGGGCCTCTCACTCAGAGTAAAAGGCAGACTGTATGACGCATGTATACGAACAGCCATGCTACATGGCAGTGACAACCGATGTTGGTGTGTTTACGTCCCCGTAACTTGCAGTTCGGCAAAAGAGACTGATAGGATAAGTTCTAGACTTACAAAGAATAGACCCTAGGGTCGATTTGTTTGACTAAAGGCGGTGCTCCAGCATGGCCGCAGTCAAATGATTGAAGCAAATAAAAGAATAATTAACACAGCATAGCTACACACATGAATATACACCTGTACACAAGCTTACATTGATATATGTTTATATATACCTACACACACATATATATCTACGCGCACACACACACACACACATAGATTATAAATTACAGAGTATGTTCTGAGTGAGTCCAGTTTCAAGCATTGTCCAGTCTCCTCATGGTATGTTTTCTCTGCCCACAGGCTTCAAAAGACTTGACTTGTTTGGTCCAGTTTGACTGCGTCGACATTTACCACGGTGTTGGATGGAAGAAAAAATACCATGCTCCCACTGACTACTGCTTTGCACTGAAGGTAAGTACGGCCTTGGGGGGTGTTCCTGTCACTGCTCTGTTTACAATCATCATCATCATCATCATCACCATCATCATCACCATCATCACCATATCCTCACTACCATCATCACCACCACCATCACTATCAATAACATCACTGCTGACACTATTATCTCCATCATTATCATCATCATCATCACCACCATCTTAACCACTATCTCTGCTCTTTGACTCTTCATTACACAATCCTGTGACAATCGTTTTCTGATTTATATTTCAGCATCCTCAGATCCAAAAGAAGACATCCAAATACATCCGCTACCTTTGTGCAGAAAATAAAGCCACGTTAGATCTATGGATTATGGGGATACGTATTGCCAAGGTAAGGTATCTCTCTCTCCTCCTTCTCCTCACTTTTTTTACTCCCATCTGTCTAAATATGTTAATATGAATTGTCCGTGTGTCTGCATTTTATTTAGAAGCTACAAATCACAACATTGAAAAAAATATAAGCAATTCTTCAAATTCTCTCCCCTTTGTCCATTTTTTTCCCTCACTTTTATAATCAATTGATCTCATTTATCATAATATATACATCATGGCCACTGCTCCTCTGAGCTAGCTGACCTCATATCTCCACAACTAGGCACTCATGGCCTCACACTTAATGCTAATCCCAATCCTTTCTCTCTAGAACAGTGATTCATAACTGGGGCCCATATTATCCTTGGGGATTCATACAAGATTTTGTTAAAATTAATGTGCAATTAACATAAAATATTTAAACTTTTTTTTTATACAATTCCTACTGATATTAAATTATAAAAACATCAAATGGTTATTGGGGTACAGTAGAGTAAAATAAGAATCAACTAAGTCCATAGGTAAAATCTGTTTGAGAGTTACTATTCTAGAACATTAACCCTTTGGTGTCTCTTCCCTGCTCATACCTCTTCCCTGCAGGCATTCATCTGAAACAGTTAAATCATTAACTGTATCAAACACACCAATCTTGGAGGGTTTGCAAAAACCAAGGGATTTGTTGCTTTCTCCAAACCCAGCAAGCAGTAATTAATAAATAAACGAATGGAAAACTAGTTTTTTTTCTGTTAAATACAAAAGGCTTTATTTTGCCATCAGACTCACTTTTGGGATGACTGACCCTCAATAAATCTTAAAGGCAATCATTGAAAATTGTTGGAGTGAATCTGGTGGATTTTGTCTTCACATGGTTTAGCTTCATGTTAGTATTTCAATAATTGAAAACCTTAATGGTCTCTCCATCACAGCACCACAGACAAAAACTAAAAATATTATTTATATCCTGAGGTTTGGGAATGAACAAATGACCAAAAAAAAATTTTGTTATAAATCTATATTTAGTCTAAAAATGCAGAAATCATCTTTTATTAGTCAAAAACTTTAGAATATATACCAAAATCAGCACATTGTTAATAGTGTGTACATCTTATAATGACTATTTGCTACCCTCATGCATATGTGAGTATTAAGGATATTCTTTGACTCTTCCTCTCTGATGACAGTACAGTTGGCTTATATGAAAATCTTTGCTCAAATACCTCTGCACTCCTATTCTAGAAACAGTTGTAAGAAACTTTATACATTATTTCGTAATCTTTTATTTACTCTAACAACTTATATTTCAATTATGAAGTACACACTCTAAAGTGTTCTTGCTTGTTCATTCTTTCTTTCTAATACAAACATGCACACACACATGTACATACATGGCAGCTAGTTATTAAATGGGAGATAATTATTTCTAGATAGATCTTGGCAAGATTAGCAGTTTGAATTTTAAACAGAAGTGCAAGGAAGAAGATGCATAGAAAATGGATGTGTGTATATACTTGTACATTTAATGCAGTATTTATTTTCTCTACATTCATCTAATAATTATCTTTTCTTTCTCCCTCTTTTTACAGTATGGCAAACAACTTCTTTGTAATTACGAACGATTATTGAAAGATATTTCTTCCTGGGATTCTCGCAATAATACTATTTCAAACCACAGCGCTGGTCACTACGAAAAACTTGAACTGAAAACTGCAAATCTTGAAGACAGCAGAATGTCTGTGCCACCTGAAACTAATTCACGCCCTTTCCCTGTTATGTTGAAAAATGGCACCCTATCTCGTAACCGAACAATAAGTAGCAGCGTAGACTGTGATAATATGGAGGATGGCACCCCCGAAATTAGCTTGACTCAGCCCCGCAAGTCCTCTATATCAGGCCCAATTATGATGGAGTCACCCCAAAAGGCACCCGTGAAACGAGTGTCTTTTAGTAATACGCACTGCATCATCAACGCCGATGCTGGCGAGGAACTTGTGCCGATGCGGCACCGTGATTCAATAACGAGTGCCTCCACTGATTCTAGTGAAGAATCGAACTCAAGTGGGGAGAGTAAAGTGTCTGGAGGCACTTCGTTAAGGGGTAAAATGAAACCCAAACTACCAGTAACCACGGAGACGACTCGACAGATTTCTGAGATGGTTCAGATGGCCATGGAAGATCGTGCACAGGTGTTGTACGAGAGTATAATGGAAGAGAAGAAGACTTCACCTTACGGCTACCATGAGAAACCAATGGAAAGGCGTAAATCAGCGCCTGCAATTCACGAGGAGAAACGAGAAGTTCATAGGCATGAACGTAAACCCTCCGAGGGCAGTTGTAACAAGACTGACATGTCCCCTTATCAGAGGTTACCTCTTAACAATTCTAGTCTTCCTGCGTCACAACAGGAGCCGGAGCCAGATTATCAAACACGGCATCAAATACAACAGCAACTACTACAGCAACAACAGAAGCATCAACCTATATATATCAGTAACCAATCACCTTATGCTACAACAGGAAAAAGGTTAATGCAGGCCCCACCTTCTCCACCAGTTCAGAAAGAGGAGATATACAGCAAGAAACTGAACGGACCACCTCATACTCCCCCACCAGTGGCCATCAAACCATCCACCCCAGCACCGGCACCCCCTAATGTCCCACCCCCAACTCCACCAACTCAACACAACAAGCTGGGTAACCAGATGATGAGTTCTGCTGGTCAGACCTCAACCCTCACTGGAAGAAAAATGCTGACAAGAGCTGACTCTGAATCTGCTGCGGGAGCACCAGGCCGAGCTCCGCTTTCTATATCTGGTCCCGTAGTCCAGCCCCTACACACAACTACAGAACCAGGCTCGTCGGGGCCAAACTTGAGAAGTTCTATATCCATTTCTAGCCCCATGCCACTGCCATCTTCACCAAATCCCACCCACGAATTAAACACAGGCAGTCTGGGACGGTCAGCCACTCTCAACCAGACCCATCTAAAGCAGACTTCATCATCAGAGATAATGGGTGGCACTCTGGGACGTATAAACACCTCTGTGGCTGTCCCAGGCTCAACGACAGTTCCTCACCCCTCTCTACAATCACCAATCACCACTTCTGGCTCAAGC
>NC_068989.1:84836489-84837389 GCF_001194135.2 Octopus bimaculoides
CAACAAAATCTTTGTTTGTTTGTTTGTTTTTTTGAGACCATTTTTAATTGATGACAACAACAACAACATTTCATTGTTGTACACACCCACACCCACATACACACATACTCTCTCTCCCTCTCTCTCTCTCTCTCTCTTGTGTAATGTTTTTTTTTTAATGTGGACCAGGACTCAATCTTATCCTCTGAGCAGAATTAATGCTTGCCATCTTCTCCAAAACACACACACACACACACATATATATATATATATATATATATATAGACACAGATATATGCACACACATACAAACATGTATGTATTGACACACACAACATATATATATATAAGTACATACATGCAAATAGACAGACATATACTTGTTCATGTGAGATGTTGTGTGCACACACGTTTACAAATCTGTCAGTTTCTGCATACATACATACATATATATATGTGTGTGTGTATGTATATATGTACATGTATGTCTGAGCATGTGTATGTGTCTGTGTGACCCTCCCCTCTTCTCTCTCTTCCTCCCTATCTTCTTATAAACATTGATGTTTTTTGTTTTTTTTTGTGTTGCCAAAATGAAAAGACAAAAACAGATTGAAATGAAGAAAAAGACGTAAGACAGGACAAGTAAATCACGTTAGAAATATTCATTTGGAGAGGTACCAGGTTCATTAAGAAAAGAAAACTGTATTCCTTGTCCTGTCAACATACACACCACAGCTGTATAAAAGTTTTATGAATGCAGCGGAGACTTGAAATCAAAATCTTGCATTCACTCACTCACTCACTCATCCACTCACGCCTACTTCAAAACACATGCATGCATAAATAAACACATACACCTCTTGTATTCAGACATACTCGTATACACATTCACATACACACGTGCACACACTGGTATATATA
>NC_068989.1:84837955-84839025 GCF_001194135.2 Octopus bimaculoides
TATATATATATATATATATAAATATATATATATATATATATGTATGTATGTATTTATATATGTATATATATATATGCATGTGTGTGTGTGTATATATATATATATATCCACCCATGTACACATGCAAATGCACAAATGCATCCACACACAAGTATATACATATATGTGCAAAAGCATTTATACATACATATATATATATTTAGACATGAACACACACATACATGTATGCAAATACATGCACAAACCCATTGTTACACAAATATATATATATTTATAAACACACACGCACACATGTATATATACATACCAAAGTTCTCTGAAAATCTGAAGAGGTGCTCCTAAAAACACAAACACACACACGCACACACACACACACACACATATATATATATATATGCATAAATGCACAAACACGCTCAACACATGTATGTTTATGCATGTGTATGTGTGTGTGTTCATATATATATATATATATATACACACATGCACACACTCACATTGATGTTTATATACTAAGAATCTGTGGAAAAATGGACAAGTGCTCATTGGAATACACATGCTAAACATACACGTGTGTGTGTGTATATATATATATATATATATTACATGTTTGTTTGGAATTGATAAAGGTGTGTGTGTGTGTGTGTACTAACTTTAAAAAAAAGTATCCATGTTTCATGCAGTCTCATCATTGTGAGTGAGTTGAGTATTTTCATTGTGAGGGGGGAAGGGGGAGCTTACCCCACCCCCTGCATGCACCGTGTGGGTGGACGTGGATCGGTGGTTAAAAAAAAAAAGGTTAAGTGTGACCTGACATGAGGTCAGTCCAGTCAAGTGTCGTCAATACTGATCATAGTTATGTCACGTGAGTTTTTTTTTTAAAACACATACACATATATGCCACATATACATGTGTGTGCATACATCATATATATATATATATATATATATATATATACATATATTTATATATACGTTAATTTATGTATATACATATATTTATATACACATTAATATATGTATATACATACACAAGTATGTGTGTGAATATGTGTGCATATATATATATA
>NC_068989.1:84839724-84844619 GCF_001194135.2 Octopus bimaculoides
ATGTACACATGTGCATATACACACACATAAATATTTATTTTATAAAATCAAATGTAAATGGATCCCCATCAGTTTTACTGATGTATATTTGACTTGTTCAATCAACTGCATTTCCAACTCATTGAATTCAAAAAAAAAAAAACATGTAAGTGGTTGAGTATTCCATAGACAGGTGTACCATTCATGTAATACTCAGGTAGAGCCACTGTTGAATTACAGGTACATCCTTTCTCAATGTCATGGTTAAAAAAAAAAAAAAAAAGAGCAATTGCTGAAGCTGCCATGCACTGGGATCAAACCAGGGACCTTGTGATTGGACAAGAGACTTCTTAATCACTTGGCCATCCCTACATACATATTTTATATATATATGTATATATATATATATATATATACACACATATACATACACACACATTCTTTTGCAGATACTATTGTCTGGTTAGCCAACTCCCACTTCCCTTCTAATCTTGATTAAAACACACACATACACACTCACACACACACACACACACAGAGTCGCTGTAATTGACACAATTCCCCAACCACCATGCCCACCACACAGCAACGTATAAACACTGCCTACATTTTTATCTATTCATGAATATTATCAAAGCAAATCATTTCTAAACTGTTCCATTTTTTGGTCCAGTTGGGCTCCGTAATTAATCACCAGCTCCCAAACTCTCAGCATTTTCTCTGGATCTCCAGGTAAGTCACAAGCCCTAGACTTTCAGCCATATTCTTCAGCCCTTTAATAAGGCACCAACCAGCCCTAGATTTTCTAGGTCTCCCAAATATGTGACAAGCCCTACCTTTTTTGGCCATATTCTGCTGTGCAGCATTGAATCAAAAAGCAACAACAAGAGATGATGTTTACATTAAGAACTAATTAGTGAGGAATCCTTTAATTATTATTATTATTATTATTATTATTATTATTATTATTATTATTATGGTGTAGGGGAGTTGAGTAACAGATCTGGCAGAGTGACAGTCAGAACAGCCTGTCACTTATAGATTTTTTTTGTCTTTAAGGCTCTGAGTTCAAACTTCACCAAGATCAACTTTGCCTCTTGTCTCTCCATGGTTGATAAAAAATGTACCAAATACAGAAGTCAATTCATTATCATCATTTTATTATTATTATCATTATTATTATTATTAAGGTGGCGAGCTGGCAGAATCGTTAGCACGCCGAGCAAATGTTTAGTGGTATTTCGTCTGTCGCTACGTTCTGAGTTCAAATCCCACCGAGGTCGACTTTGCCTTTCATTCTTTCAGGGTCAATAAATTAAGTACCAGTGAAAGACTGGGGCCGATGTAATCAACTAGTCCCCTCCCCACAAATTTGAGGTCTTGTGCCTCCAGTAGAAAGGATTATTATTATTATTATTATTATTATTATTATTATTATTATTATTATTATTATTATTGAGCTGGCAGAATTGTTAGCACTCTGCAGCATTTCATCCATCTTTATGTTTCGAGTTCAAATTCTGCTGAGGTCGACTTGGCCTTTCATCCTATAGGGGTCGGTGAAATAAGTACCAGTTAAACACTGGAGTCAATGTAATCGACTAGTCCCCTCCCTCAAAATTTCAGGTCTCGTACCTGTAGTAGAAAGGATTATTATTATCATTCTTATGGCAGTGAGTTGGTAGAATCATTAACACAAACGACTAATTGCTTAGTGGTATTTCTTCTGACTTTGTATTCTGAGTTCAGATTCTGCCACGGTCGACTTTGCTTTTCATCCTTTCGGGGTCGGTAAAATAACTACAAGTCAAGCACTGGGGTCAATATGATCAGCTTCCCCCTTCCCCCTCCCCTCAAAATTACTGGCCCTGTGCTAAAGCTAGAAAGAATTATTAGCTGGCAGAATCGTTAGCATGCCGGGCGAAATGCTTAGCATATTTCACCCGTCACCATGTTCTGAGTTTCAATTCCACCAAGGTCGACTTTGCCTTTCACTCTTTTGGGGGTCGATAAATTAAGTACCAGTTACGCACTGGGGTCGACGTCATCAACTCATCCCCTCCCCCAAAATTGCTGTTCTTGTGGCAAAATTTGAAACCATTATTATTATTATTATTATTATTATTGAAGATTGAAATTTTTCTTGTAGAACTGAAAACTATGGTTTTAAGTCACCAGTGAGTGTGTCCCCTTCTCCCTCGCAGCCATTGCTGAGGATCTTGGGAAGGGCGTGAACAATTCAGTGTCTACATCTGGTGGTATATATATATCTAAATCCAAGATTTTTATCCTACCTGTCTGTTGTACGCAGAGATCATCATCAGCATCATAACTACCACAACTAATCATCATCATCATCATCATCATCATCACTACCATTGTCATCATTGTTATCATCATCATCATCATCGTCATCATCAATATTTTCTATTACTGATGTTGCTAATGCCCCCAAAAATAGGCATGAAAGTCTTCGTCAGCCTTCTGCGTATTCTCTTTATTAATTCTGCGTATTCTCTTTATTAATTCTTAATTAACAAACTAATTATTATTAATATTAATAATAATAATAATAATAATGATAAAAGAAAATGGAGCAGTGTCTTAAATATCTTAATTTCTGCTCATCTAACCCTCCAACATACACAGTTCAAACAGTTCAGATCAATCCTAAGATTCGTATACATACACACACTGCCTTTCATCTCATCCGAAAATGGGTACCAGAGCAGTCAAGTGAATCAACTGTTCCTTCTCCTCTCCCTGTCCCTCTCCCCTCCCCCGCTACCGTCACATCTCATTCATGGTTGGTTGCTCGACATTCTGGTAAAAAAAAAAAAAAAGTAGATTTAACAAAGATCTCTTTTTTTTTAATCACACTGTATGAAAAACTCAAAAAAGGAAAAAAGACAAGGTGGTCATGACTTGAATGGCGGTAAGAGCTGACCCAGGTTAAATAACCTAGTACTGTGTAAAAAAAAACAACAAATTACTGTTTATAATAATAATAATAATAATAATAATAATAATAATAATAAGGGCAAGAAAAAGGATATTGTTGTGGTGCAAGAAGGGAGAGAAGACAAGACAAATAAGGGGTTAAAGGAACTTTGGTTTTAGGGTTAGTTGAGGGCAGAACTGGTGGTTTGTGAGTGTTAAGGTGAGTTTGGCAGATGTGCAACGTTTACTGATAATCTACAGAGGGACACTGGCTTCTTGTAGCCCTTTGCTTCAGAGTACAGTGGTAGTGTGCCTGTAGATCAGGGGTCAGGTGGAGGAAAACAATGTCTAATATATTCTTGAGTTAAGGTTCCCTTAAAGTCCCTCTTTTCTACATGCCTGCACCAGACATCTACAATTCACACTTAGAAAACTCCTCAATAGCAAACATTAATTTCTTTATGATATCCCAGTAAAAGATAAATGGGTTTTATTCAAATGAATCCACTCCAGTACTTATTCTATTGGCCTTTTATGCTACACCACTAAACTACAGGGACATTAACAAACCAACACTGGTGGGGACAAACACACAATATATATATATATTAACAGGCTTCATTCAGGCCTGGGCTATAGTAGAAGACACTTGCCCAAGGTGCCACACAGTGGGACTGAACCCAGAACCATCTGGTTGGAAAACTAACTTTTAACTATACAGCCATACTTGAGCCCACACAGTCATTGCTAACAGCAATAATAATAATAATGTTTTATTTGTTAATAACTAGAATTGATCAAAGCGGACTAATTCAGGTCATAGAGTGTATCATTGATTAATATCATGTAAACTGAGATTTGTGGTTCAAGGATAGGAAACAGCACCTCTAGGAAGATTTCTCTCACCTCTCCACAAGAAACACATTGATGTGATTTCACTACCACACTGCTGTCTAGTGAAACACTCAACAATAAACAGTGCTCCTGCTTATTGTTTCCCCAACTGTCTCCTCCTGGCACATTCTGATTCCAGTTCCTATTGTAGTACCAGTGAGTGTATATATATTTTATGGGCCTCCTTCTTTAAAGTGACTCTGTGTTTGAGTGTTGGTGGAAATGAAGATAATCGTCTAAGGAGGACGGGTGAGATATAGTTTTAAATGTTAAATCAAAACACAGAAGTAAGGGAGAGGTGGAATGAGCGGTGCTAAGAGATCTGGATTAATGAATCGGTTAAATTTAACTAATCAACTTAATTTAAATTAATATATGAACAAAAACCATCATCCACATTCATCTCTGTATTTCCAAAAATTAATGGAAGCTGCAGGTGTCTGGGTGGAAGAATCAAATTTCAATTTGAAGAATACAAGACCAAAATTGTGAAGAGCCTCTCTCAAACACCCCACCTGCTCCCTACAATCCCACATCTTGATTAGGAGACAGATGCAAGGAGGAATCCAGATTTGCCCACCACTCACAAATTTTTTTTTTTTTTTTTTAATTATGGCTTTGTTTGCGAAGAACTGTTTCTACACAAGGAGGGCAGTGCATGTATGTGTATGTGTGAGGCAGGAGGGGGTGGGCATGGGTAGGTTGTAGTGACCATTTATGGACAAAAGAGATGTTGGGGAGAGGGGCTAAGTCAGTTGTGAGTTTTTCTCCCCACCCCATCACACCCAATCACTATCCACCCCTTCTCTCTACACACGCAGACACATGTACACACGTGTATGTATATATATATATACATATATATATATATGTATATATATACATATATATATATATATATATATACGCATATGTGTGTGTGTATATATATGTATATACGTATGCACACATACCCAAGTGTACATCCCTACATATATACCCACTTCCTAGGATCAATAAGTGGACAGTTAATGCCACCTCAGTGACCACTACCACCACTACTACTATTATTATTATTACTACTACTACATACCCCCCCCCCC
>NC_068989.1:84844629-84856018 GCF_001194135.2 Octopus bimaculoides
CACTGCGACTCTACAACAAAGACAAAAAAAAAGTAAAAAGAAAAAGAGAAACAAAAGGACTTTAAATGTTGACTGTCTCTGACACTGTCAAAAGGTTTCAAACTTAAAAACAAAAAACTTTTAAGCCTAACAAATGAAAATCAATAATAATAATAATGATAATAATAATAATAATATTAAATACAAGAAAATAACTGTCTGTCTTTTTTTTAATTTTGTTTGTTTTTTTTGTGTAAAAGAACTTTGTCTATAAAACAAATGAGCTACCAAAATTGTTGTCTGTTGTTAATTAACCAAGCTATTAATATTGTTGTTTATGATTAATTAACTGAGCTGTTGATATTGTCTGTTATTAATTAACTGAACTGTTAATATTGTTGTTTGTTATTAATTAACAAAGCTGTTGATATTGTTGTTTGTTGTGTCAAGGAGTGTGGCTTAGCAGTTTAAGTATTCGGCTCACAATCATATTGCCGCGAGTTCAATTCCCAGCAGCGCATAGAGTCCTTGAGCAAGACACTTTATTTCATGTTGCTCCAATACACCCAGCTGGCAAAAATGAGATGTACCTGTAATTCAAAGGGCCAGCCTTTTCACACTCTGTGCCATGCTGAATCTCCCTGAGAACTACATATAGGGTACATGTGTCTGTGGAGTGCTCAGCCACTTACACATTAATTTCACAAGCAGGTTGTTCCATTGATCAGATCAACTGGAACACCCATCATCATAATCGACGGAGCACCCCGTAACTTTGCTGTTGACTCGACTCACACACTGCCCCATCTCTGTCCATGGTGGTTGGGTTATAGTGTGATGGTCCGGATATATTGTATTGGGGTGTGTGTAGTGTTAATATGTTCCTTGTAGGTTCTGCTGTATTTAGTCAGGCCATGACAGCTGCTGTCTAGCCTCAAGTCGCTCCCGATCCAGTAGAACTATGATCAGAAACATTCCAATCATGACCACCCTGCTTTTTACTCAGGTATAGTATATCTTTAACTACATTATCTATTGCATCTGATATATCCTTCCTTCCTTGTTGTTGTTTAGACCCAAGTCAACACTGATCTCAAGAAATCTATGAGAAGTGAGGTAAACAGGTGAACGGAGAGGTGGGGTTGATATTTTAAAAAATCATGTAGACAGATGAACAGGGCGTGTATAAAAGGCATCGATCACAGTATACAAGGGAGACAACTGTGTTACATCAATGCATGCAGTATAACAAAGGAGTGTACGTTGGGCTGTTGGTGTTTAGCCCTAGGTTTGTGTTCTGATTAAGCAACCCTATAATCAAATGTCTTTGCACCCATAACCAACTTTTTGTATATTTAGGGCTGCTTTTATATATATATATCATCATCATCATCATCATCGTTTAACGTCCGCTTTCCATGCTAGCATGCGTTGGACGATTTGACTGAGGACTGGTGAAACCAGATGGCTACACCAGTCTCCAATCTGATTTGGCAGAGTTTCTACAGCTGGATGCCCTTCCTAACGCAACCACTCCGAGAGTATAGTGGGTGCTTTTACGTGCCACCAGCACGAGGGCCAGTCAGGCGGTACTGGAAACGGCCACGCTCAAAATGGTGTTTTTTATGTGCCACCCGCACAGGAGCCAGTCATATATATATGCAATCAGATATTACAATAGTAAATTAAGGTATTATGATATATTAAATACATATATATATATATATATATGATAGGCTTCTTTCAGTTTCCATCAACCAAATCCACTCACTTTGGTCAGCTATAGTAGAAGACACTTGCCCAAGGTGCCATGCAGTGGGACTGAACTTTGAACCATATGCTTAGCAAGCAAGCTTCTTACCACACAATCATACCTTCACTTATTACATATGTTTATTCGGTCATTGAGTATGACGTTGGTTGTATTTGATGTTCTCTGGGGTTGCTGACAAGAAGGGAGACAGGGGTGGGGGTCAGTAGGGGCTAGTTTATGAGCTGTTGTTTTGAATCCAGGTTTCCAAGGAGTTCATATATGGTTGAAGAATAGAGATATAGTGTGAATGTGACGTCATGTGATCTGCATATTCGTTTGAGTGTGTGATTTGGGGGAGGCATAGCAAAGCTGTTTTCCTGTATTGTTGCTAATTCTATATAGTATGGAGGTGTTGTTCACTAATGTTTTCCTACGTAGTTTTGTTTTGTGTTGTGTTGTGTTGCATGGTGTTTAGCAATTGCACCATTTTTAAAGTGCATGGTGAGCCAGTGAGAGAGTACTGTACATGTCACATAAAAACAATATGTACATAATTCATGGTGTATAAATCTAACAGTCACTTTTACCGATTATAAAAGAGGCAGTTACATATGCCTAAAATATTTCACATCCTGAAGATGAGGTTGTGAAAGTCTAGAAATGTTGATGATGGATTTAGGAATTTTTATTATTCCAAACAAATTGTATGGAACTCATAAAAATGCAAAAACAAAGCAATAAAAAAAGACTACAATATAACAATGTTTTTCAATACACCGCTAAGAAAAAACAGTTTTCTCTCTCTCTCTGAATATGTGTGTGTATCATTGTTCAACATCCATGTTCCATGCTGGCATGGGTTGGATGGTTCGAAAGGGTCCAGTGGGTTGCAAGGCCACATCAAGCTCCAGTATCAGCTTTGGCATGGTCTCTGTGGCTGAATGCCTTTCTTAATGGCAACCACTTAAGAATGGACTGGATACTTTTTTCATGTCCCCAGCATTAGTGAGGTTCCTGTGTAAACTTGTAAGACTGAAAAAGAATAGGGAAACGAAAAAAGCTTCCACAACTAAAAGGGGTGTATTTGAGAGAGGGAGGTGGAGGTAGAGGTGAAGGTCTGTATGCCAGGTGTTGAAAGGATAAAGTGTGATTGAAAGACAAGTACAGGTGTCTTGTAGGGGAGATAAAAGGAAAGCAGTGGTAGGATGCTGATGCAAACTCTGGAGATGACAAGAGGATGAGCGTTAGAATTCTGACAGTAGGCCATGAGAGGGGACATATATATATATCATCATCATCATCGTTTAACGTCCGCTTTCCATGCTAGTATGGGTCGGACGATTTGACTGAGGACTGGTGAACCGGATGGCTGCACCAGTCTCCAATCTGATTTGGCAGAGTTTCTACAGCTGGATGCCCTTCCTAACGCCAACCACTCCGAGAGTGTAGTGGGTGCTTTTACGTGCCACCAGCACGAAGGCCAGTCAGGTGAGGCACAGGAGTGGCTGTATGGTAAGTAGCTTGCTTACCAACCACATCTTTTTGCTGAACTGCTAAGTTACAGGTGATGTAAACAAAGCAACACCAGTTGTCAAGTAGTGCTGCAAGATAAAAACAACGGCACACACACGCACATAGATATATATATACATATACATACATACATGCATACATACATACACAGAGTGAAAGGCAGATTGTTTGATGCCTTTGTGCAAACAGCTGTGCTGCACGGCAGTAAAACATGGGCTGTGACAGCCGAGGACATGCGTAGGCTTGAAAGAAATGAAGCCAGCATGCTTTGCTGGATGTGCAATGTCAGTGTGCATGTTCAACAGAGTGTAAGCATCTTGAGAGAAAAACTGGACATAAGAGGCATCAGATGTGATGTGCAAGAGAGACGACTGCACTGGTATGGTCATGTGATATGTATGGACGAGGACAGCTGTATAAAGAAGTGCTGATCTGAACCTGTGGTAGAGAGGTAGACCCAGGAAGACATGGGACAAGGTGGTGAAGCATGAGCTTCACAGAGGCAATGACTAATGATTGAGACCTTTGGTGATGTACTGTGCTTGAGAGGACCCATCAAACCAAGTGCACCTGTGCTGGTAGCAGGTAAAGAACAACTTTCAGGTGTTGGGCCTCATGAAAGCAATGACAAAGACCTTTGGCATTATGTCACGCTTGAGAAGATGACCCATCAAGATGAGCAAAATTGCAGTTGTGGCAGATACCCATGCCAGTGGCATGTAAAAGCACCTATTACACTCTCAGAGTGGTTGGCATTAGGAAGGGCATCCAACCATAGAAAACCATACCAAATCAGACTGGAGCCTGGTGCAGCCTTCCAGCATGCCAGCCCAGTCAGACTGTCCAACCCATGCCAGCATGGACAATGGATGTTAAATGATGATGATGATGATATCTCTTTACTCTTTTATTTGTTTCAGTCATTTGACTGTGGCCATGCTGGAGCACCGCCTTTAGTCGAGCAAATCGACCCTGGGACTTATTCGTTGTAAGCCTAGTACTTATTCTATCAGTCTCTTTTGCCGAAGCACTAAGTGACGAGGACATAAACACACCAGCATCGGCTGTCAAGCAATGCTGGGGGGACAAACACAGACACACAAACATACACACACACACACACACACACACACACACACACACACATATTTATATATGATGGGCTTCTGTCAGTTTCCATCTAGTGTGTGTGTGTGTGCGTGTGTGTATATGCATAACCGGCTTCTTTCAGTTTTTGACTACCAAATCTACTCATAGAGCTTTGGTCAGCCTAGGGCTATAGTAGAAGACACTTACTGAAGGTGCCATGCAATGGGACTGAACCCAGAACAACATATGCGGGAAGTGAACTTCTGACCACATAGCTCTGGGCTCTGAGCAAATGTAAAAATTATCAAAAGTGGGCAGTGACAAGACATTACTGATCTCAGGTGTAAAATCTCTCTCTCATTGGCTCCTTGATTATGGTTTTCAATTAAATACCTGAAGAGCCAGTCCTTTTATGATCATGTCAGATGAAAACCTCCAAGTAATTTACACGTTCAGCCATTGAATGTGTGAGGTAAACCAGATGTTGCTGTGTAATTATATATGCATATATAAATATATACACACACTGCAATACAATAACCAGGTGCACCTTTACTATAGCTTTACCTGATTAATTGCAAAGAAACACTCAAAATTTTTTATTGTCTCGAAATGATGTTAAGATTTTTGCATTTTTTTGTAAATTGATTCCCCAACCAAGTATTAGTTAATTCTCAGAGCAAACTGAAAAAGAACTCTCCAGTTAATAACCTCAACATGTTTTCATTGAAATTGAGCTGTATTTTATTTCATTCTTACCAAACATGCTTTTTAATTTGTTTCAGGTTAATACAAACACAATAAGAAAAGTTTTAAAGCTATTTTCCATATTAAAATGAGGGTTAGCTTTGCAAGACCCATTGATGTATTATCCATTATAGTTCTCATTTTGAGGTGGTGTTTTACATTCAAATGTCCTTCCTGTTATCAATTTCAACTTCCTCTTACAACAGACAGGGATAATTTGTTTCAAGTCAATAATAATAATAATAATAATCCTTTCTACTAAAGGTACAAGGCCTGAAATTTATGGGGAGGGGACTAGTCGACAAGGTAGCCCAGAACCTCCACTGGCTACTATGACGTAAGTATGGATATGAGGTTACGGGTGCTTGGTACCAACATACACTGGAAAAGGTAATGGACAAAAAGGGGAAGGCAAAAATCCTCTGGGACTTTGATTTCCAGACAGATAAGGTGTTAGAGCACCAAAGGCCGGGTATAGTAACCTTTAGGAGGGACAAACAAGAGTGCCTAATAACTGACGTGGTAGTGCCAGATCAAAATATAATCATGAAAGAGAAAAGGTTGATAAATATGGAGACCTGAGAATTGAGATCGCTAAGATGTGGCAGCTATGAGAGTCGAACATAAAGGTTATCCCTATTGTCATCAGAGCAATGGGTTCAATACCACCCAATCTGAAAAAAACATCTGAAAACTTTAGAAATACCCAATAATCTAGGTGTATTGCAAAAGTCAGCATTACTTGGAACTGCATGCATATTGGGTTAAAGTACTGTCTGTCTGAGGTCCTTGTTGTGACTTGACAAACAGTACAAAGCCCCAGTAGATACAATATCTTCAATCAACAACCTCAAGATATTGTATACTGTGCAACGTCTTAAATAGGAATAATAATAATAAAGATGATGATGATGATGATTTATTCTGCCACAGAGGTATCAGATGAGGACATGGCAAGATAGGGTACAGCTTGTGTAAGGGCTTAAATGAAATCAGGATAGAAAGAAACAGACTGAAGGGCAATGAGATAAGATATATATATATATATATATATATATAGGATAGAAAATATATGAATACATAGAGAATGCAGTTTTGAAAGAGGAGTGCCTCTAACAAGGGCCAGTCAAGGAATCCAGCAGATCCAAGATCTCCCTGATCATCAAGGGCATGAGCCTTCACCAAACTGTTGTTCACCAACCAACAGGGACATGCTTAAAGTCGTTCCATTCACCTTAATCATTTTGTCACAGTTTGGCCAACCTTTTAAGAAAGCCACCAGACAGCACTTCCCTCTTTATCTTCATTTACCTTATAAATAAAATTTGAAAAAGTAAATAATCATTACTGTCTGAACATTCTCTTTTCTGTCCGTGCATGGGTCAAGTGAAATTTGCTGAGGCAGATTTTTGCTGCAGCTGGATGCCCTTCCTGTCACCAATCCCCACTTGTTTTGTAGTAACATGATATTTCCCCCATAGCTGGATATGATTTGAAAGATTGGAAATGAAGGACACCACTTGTATGTCAGTGAAACTCACTTACAACAATTATACTATGTCAAGACAAGACACCAACTCAAACGCACACACACACACACACATATATCTCCTTCACTCAAAGAGCAAATCCCTTTGCTTTCAGCCAGATGTGAAATGTTCAAATCACCAATTTTTTTTCTTGCTTCTTCCTACTCTATCCACAATGTGGAGCAAGATTTGAAACTGAGTCGTCAGATTACAAAGTTTAAGTCATGGCATAGCAACACCTTGCGCATGTAAGAGGCCAAGTTATTGACCAACCAGCAGCCAGACTTCATGTAATAGATCATTCTAGATCCTTCTGGAATGCCTCTGGTCAAGAGTTATATAAAGGCTTATCTTTAATACCAACCTTCTGTGTTTGCCAGCCCATGGTCCAACTTGACACTCTCTTGCCATTTATAATGGCTATTTTCATGATTTCTACTCAACCTAGATATGTCATTATAGATGGCCAATGTTCTCCAGAATGGAACATAACATTAAATGATAATGATGAAATCCTTCATCTACCCCTTTTTGTACACTTATTGGGTACAACATATGAAATTCCAATCTGCTCCTTTTCTGTATATCAAACATGTCCACTTTCCAGATGTTAGCAGATTCTTGTTTTCTTTCGTATTAACTTTTGTCTTTACTAGGTTTTCTTTAAAGATTCTGGGCTTTGATTCCATGTTTGGATTGGAGCCTAGTGTAGACACCTGGTTCACCAGTCCTCAGTCAAATCGTCCAACCCATGCTAGCATGGAAAGCAGACATTAAACGATGATGATGATAATGATGAAATCTTCAACAGAGTCACCAACAGGAACTAGGTCATTAGCATACAGAAATACCCACAAACAGCCGGTCTTAAACTCCTTTGTTGTGACCTGCAGAACTACAACATTAATCTAATGTGTATGTTTTCTCCTGTCTTGATAAGCTTAAGTACAGAGCCTTTTTAATCAACCATTTATGAATGCTACAGAATTGTTCTTTCAATTAAGTTGACTTGTTATGGAAACTTTCTAATTCATGACCAACCTGAAAATTACTTGAGCAGTAAAATAAAAGTTACTATTAAATGTTCACATGGTGTTGTTACATCATTTGTGTGCAGCCTTATCTACAAACTACATCTGTGACAAGCTCTTTGAGATTATTTAGATCACCTACTTAAAAGAAGCTATCGATTATTTTTAGGAAGTCTTCCAAAAACTTAAAGGAATTTATTTCATGAATGTTTTTCCTGCAAACTAATCCCATGCATTTGTTGCACATGAAATCTATTTTGCAGACTGCTTCTCCATCCTTTCATCTCCTGTCTCCTTCCCAAACAATCTTGCAAACTGAATCTTCTACTTACCTTGTACCTTGTGGGCCACCTGAGGACCCTTTCGTCGTTATCTAGCTCTCACAGCTCTAATTGATCATTGCTTGTCTCCCCTTCCTCTAATAGATGTTAGTAGCCATGCAATCCTCTACAAGAACCTGCTCTGACTCCCTCTTCTCATATTTTAATCCCATCATCCCCTAGCATGAAGCTGATCCTCACCTCTCCCCTTCTCCCAGGGTTTGTAGTCCTGTGAGCTGGATGGTGACTTAAATAGACCAGTCGCATGAAAAAAGCACCCAGTCCATACTGTAAAGTGGTTGGCATTAGGAAAGACATCCAGTAATAGAAACCATGCCAAAGCAGACACTGAAGCATGATGTTGCCCTTGGTCCCATTAGATCCTGTCAAACATTAGATCTAAACCAAGCCAGAATGGAACATGGGCATTAAATGATAATGATGAAATCCTTCATCTACTCCTTTTTTGTACACTCTTTGTTTACATTGGGTGCAACTTATGAAATTCCAATCTGCTCCTTTTTCTGTATATCAAACATGTCCACTTTCCAGATGTTAGCAGATTCTTGTTTTCTTTCTTTTTAACTTTTGTCTTTACTAGGTTTTCTTTAAAGATTCTGAGCTTTGATTCTATGTTTGGAATTTCCTTTTTAAATCTTCAGCAGAGTCACCAACAGGATCTTGGTCTTAAACTCTTTCATTGTGGCCTGCAGAACTATAATAAACAGTAGGAAAGTGATAGCTATGGGAGACCCCAATCTGCTTGCTAAATTCTTTGCTGAACTCATTTTTAACACTCATCGAACATAACGGTATATAATGAAATGTTCAACCCTATTGATGCACAGTCCTCAATGGATATCTATAACGAAAAGAAGAATTTGTAATCTACGCACAAACCCTTGAGTATGACTGGTGTTCTAGTTTATCAGCCCCAGAAAGATTTGAATACAAGACTTACAGAACAACAACAGAATGGCCACCATGTAGTTTATCTTGTCAGGGACTCAAATGACTTTGCTATCCACAGTGCTAACCATCTAACCTTTAGTAAAATTACAAAACATTACTTTTGAATTTCAATGAGTAAGCCATTTCCATTTGTGTAGTTGCTACATCACACCACTCTCACCACCACCCCTCTCTCTCTCTGCTTTCTCTCACTTTCCCTCCCTCTTTCTGTATGTGTACAACACACACACACACATGTTGGTATGCAAAATACTTTTGCAATTAAACATTTATAATTTCTTGCTGATTTGACTCCAAACAATCATATTATATCTGGTTTGATGCTTATAGAATTCCAAGCATCAACAACCTCGAATACACTCAGAATGTGGCACCAAGTCTTGTAATTCGAATGAGCAGTTGTGAGAGAATGTCAATGATTACTATGCAAAGCGTTGCTGGTTCAATATTGATCCAAGGATTATTGTGAAAAAAAGGAGATAAAAACAAAGAAGAATAAGAAGTAAAGAAATTCTTATCCCACCTTTGAAATGTCATTATTCTATCAAAATGTCAGCCCAAACATCTGTGTTTTCTGTTATTTTATAGTTTTGTTCCTTTGGTTTGAGAATTATTTGAATTAATTACACAAGTTTTCATTCTCTGAGGTATCATTACCACCATCATCATTACCAATCACTCTAAATGAGCAGATACATGCAAACACACCTATCCACACACATACATGACACACCAAAACACAACTACAACACCATCCTAACAACACTATCTCTGCCATTCGGTTCACATACATCTACAATGCTATTACAATGCCTTCCTAATAACACTATTTCTCCCATTCAATCCAGGCATATCTACAACACCATACAGCACTATTACAACACCTTCCTAACAATGCTATTTCTCCCGCTCAATCCAGACACATCTACAACACCATCCTAACAACACTGTCTCTCCAACTCAGTTCAGACAAACATAAGCTCACGAGCTCACATAAGCTCATATGCATTCAGAAATAGCTGTAATCTCAACAGCCTCGTTGTACTGGAAGTACATCACCAATAATACATGAAGTAGAAAAACATTTGTCATGTTCTCACTGAGTTCACTTTCATTTCCTCCACTGTGGCCTCCTTCAAATTATGCAGACACAAGCAAATGTGGGTGTCTCAAGGTGGTCACTCAACCTGCTAGAAACAGCAACCAAATCAAGGCAGCGAGCTGGCAGAAACGTTAGCACGCTGGGCGAAATGCTTAGCAGTATTTCGTCTGCCGTTACGCTCTGAGTTCAAATTCCGCCGAGGTCAACTTTGCCTTTCATCCTTTCGGGGTCAATAAATTAAGTACCAGTGTGGGCAATAAAGAAATAAGAAACAGCAACCAAATGCCTCCTACTTACTAATGTGGTCCTGAATGCTCTGTCAGGAGAATAAATGGAATAAGATGTTCTGGAATGTGTATGATCATACAACTGGCACGACCTGGGGCTAAATAGCAAGAAAATAGGATACATGTGCTAACTGCTGCAGTGCACAACATATAATTAGGTCCTGCGTGTCAGAAAGCGCAGTTTGGTGCACAATTAAGCAACTGTTGCTATAAATCTCACCTGGTTGTTTGGTTGATTGCCAACAGCGAAACACCTCCAGGATCAGATCTGATCTAGGGACCACACTATAGCCTACAATTACAGGGGTCTGCTGGATCACAATTCTGATTCTGAGAGCACAAAACCCCATGGAGAACATCTCTACATTCACTGCCCACTTTACAACCAACTCTGCACTACAGACACTTGGCAAATCTCCTCCCAAACTTTCTCTTTTGATGTTTGTAGGTCCACCATCTTGCATACACATATGCCAAGTGTTAAAGTACTTCTGGTCATTTCAAATGAACAACACCTCCAGCTCTGATAATATTTCTTCCATTATCCTCAAACATTATGCTCCAAGTGCTAACCACTATACTTACCAAACTATTCAATCGCTCCTTCTCTGCAGGGATCTGCTCTGATCTTTGGAAACTCTACTACAGTATGTGTCATTCCAAATAAAAGCAACCCTTGTGACCCCACTAACTATCACCCTGTCACATTCACTCCCTAAGGTAATAAGTGACACACAGCAATGAATTCCAACATTTTGAGTCTCTCTCTCTCTCTCTTTCTCTCTCTCTCTGCCTCCTCACTCTCTGCCCATGTCAACCCCTGCAGGGGTTGACTTATAAAACGTATAAGAGACAGGAAAAAAACATGAATGACATCATCCCTCACCAGTCTTGAAGGGCTTGCAAATGTCATGGGCACCAGCCCTTTCTCCAGATCCAGCAAATACTTTTTCTACACTCCTCTCTCATGATTCTCTCCTCACACTTCAACTCACAAACCCAACAAACACTCAACTCTCCTTACATCGACAACTGTCTCAAGCATCT
>NC_068989.1:84857258-84864051 GCF_001194135.2 Octopus bimaculoides
AATCTGAATTAGAAAATTACTATTTGTAAATCTCATAACGAGAGATATTCAGCAACAGTACTTTGTAGTAAAGATTGTTTGCCAACATAACATGGCAGTCCTGGTTTAGGATGAATGTTGCTGTAATTTAGCCCCAGGAGACATCGTATCCTTATATTTTCGAACATTGCTTGGCTTAGGGCTATAGTAGAAGACACTTGTACAAAATGCCATAGAGTGGGACTGAACACAAAGCCACATGGTTGCAAACCAAGCTTCTTAACCACTCAACCATGCTTGCACCTAATGTGAAAATTCTGTGAATGTTTCATGAAAACTCCTTAACCATCTTTTTGATAGTTCTTTAACAGTTCTGTGAAAATGCTATAAACGGGCTTGGTTGTGTGCTTAAGAATTTTTTTCACATCTAAATAATTTGTAGTTCAATCCCAAATGTTTCTTACCATAGCCTTGCATCTACCCAATTTATGTCAGTGAAAATTGCCAAATGGAAACCGTGTGGAAGCTTGTTACTGGTAGGGTTTTTCCACTGTGTATAGTACCATTTAAAACCATCATTGAATGCTAGGCATAGTGCTTTACTCTTGACTAAATGCAAGCGGTTGTCTCACTAAAAAGATTGCATCTGTGGTACCTCTTCCATTCATAAAGCCAAACTGCATTTCATTTAAGCTAACTCTGTTCCTGATCAATTATACAATGACACTTTCGGTAACCTTCATAGCCCAGTTCAGCAATTTGATACCTCTAAAATGTCCTCTCTTTAAGACATCTCTTTTGCTCTCATAGCAGATTACAGTCATACAGCTAAACCAGATAATTTCTTCATTACTTGATTTATTATTTGAAGAATTATCATGTATCTGGAGTGGCGCATGAGTGGCTGTGTGGTAAGTAGCTTGCTTAGCAACCACATGGTTCCGGGTTCATTCCCACTGCATGGCACCTTGGGCAAGTGTCTTCTACTATAGCCTCGGGCCGACCAAAGCCTTGTGAGTAGATTTGGTATATATATATATATAGATATATATATGTATGTGTGTGTATATGTTTGTGTGTCTGTGTTTGTCCCCCCAACATCGCTTAACAACTGATGGTGGTGTGTTTACGTCCCCATAACTTAGTGGTTCGGCAAAAGAGAACGATAGAATAAGTACTAGGCTTAAAAAGAATAAGTCCTGGGGTCGATTTGCTCGACTAAAGGCGGTGCTCCAGCATGGCCGCAGTCAAATGACTGAAACAAGTAAAAGAGTAAAAGAGACTCTCTACTTTTCCAGATATTTTAAGCACCTCATCCAAAATCCCTGATGTACCAGTAGCTTTCTCTACTTACATGTTCTTAGTTGCTCTATCTACCACACTGCTATCTATTTGCACTACTTGTCCTTTTGTTGGGGTGACACAAAGTGGCTCCCTCTTCATCCCAGTTATTTGCCTTGTTTAACAACTTCTCATTACAAGCGTTTCCATGACTCTTTCATGTTATACAGCTCCATCTGCTGTATCATATTCCGCCACCACATCACTTTATAGTCTGGCTGGGACATTACATCAGCCACAAATCTGACCTGAAGCCCTCAGTTGTTGGGCTCAAAGGAACTCCTAGTCTTATCTACACCCTTTTTTTCCTCTAAACTTATGACCAGCTGCAGGTCCTTTCAGCTTCCATGTCTTCCTTCCCCAGATCATCTTCTGTCTCTGAGCCTGCCTACCTCTAATTCTAAAGTCACAAGCCACTAATATAATTGGATAGTACATTCTCACTCAGAAAAGGTTTTGCTTTTGGTATTTACAATGAACCTTCCATTCCATTTCCTGATGAAAATGAAATCTATATGACATGTTCACTAGATTGGTAGATGAGGTGGTTGGTTGGCTGGCTTCTTGACAAGTGTGTCGCAAATTGTTAGATCATTGTATCAGAGAATTTTAGAAGCCTTAAACCTTTCTTGATTCTTATACTATATCCATAGCCTCAATGGACATCAAGAAAACCTTCATGCTGTTGATCAACGTAGCCATTGAAGTCTTCAGCCATGGTAATGAAGTCAATGTCACTTGTCATTGACATAGCCTACAAAAGGGTTTCATCAAAATTGTACACCTATTAAATAGATCTTTCATCAGTACTACAACAACTATGGTGAAATGTAGGATTTCACTGAAAAGGTGTAATGAGACTGAAACTTGTCTGGAGTTGCTAACCTTACTTACTTAAAGTAAGTATGAGAAATAACTCCAGACAAATTAAAAATTAATATATTAAATCATTTCCTCACCACATAATTATTTTTAATTAGATTTTTATTGCATTAAATGTATTTAAATTATCAATATATTAAATATATAATACTAACTTAATGTTATATATTAAATTTTTGAAACTACATTCTTTTTAGTATACAGTTGATCTACAGTATACTGCTGTTTCCGGTCACTGCTGGTGAGTACTAAATCTTTGCACAATAAAAAGATGGTTCTTTTCTCTTATTTCTTTATTTCTTAATATACTTACGCAAAAACATGTACTTGTATATGTGCATAAACAACATTGTCTTAAGGCATAGGTACACTGGGCAATTGTCGCAGAGCTTCATGAGTCTAGGAACCTCGTGAGTCTAGGAGCCTATGAGTCTAGGAGCCCAATTCTGATCTTTGTAGGTTGTGGCTTGCTGTCAGTAAATAAATACTATAGGGCCCTGTGAATTGATTTTTAGGGGTCGGGGAGCTATAATGCTGCTAAGATGGCCTTGTGCATACACATGTGATTAACCCCTGCAGCAAGACACTTTTTCCTGTCTTTCTATCATACTACTACTACTACTACTACTACTACTACCACCACTACTACTACTACTACTACTACTACTACTACTATTACTACTACTACTATTACTACTACTACTATTACTACTACTACTACTACTACTACTATTACTACTACTACTATGGTGTTTCCCTTTATATTTAATCTATAGATGTTTTCAAGAAGGCACCCTGTGATTTCCCTCTCAAGAATTCACTCAACACTTTGAATGCGAGATCATCACACCTCAAGAGAAAAGTTGCATTGTAAGTACTCAGATTTGTCCTTTATTGCTGGTACTCACTTTCTATTGTATTTTAAGTACTCATCATACATTTTACTCAATAAGTACTCAGTTTTTATTCTATTGTGAGTACTCAGACTCACTACTCTGTTGTAGGTACTCAATATTTTTTGCCATATTGTGATTCTAAGTTTTTGCTACATTTTTGTACGTTCGCAGTTTCCACCCTCATTCAATGTTAGATAGGGTAGATATTGAGTGGAGTATGCTTTCTACACAAATGTGTGTACATGCCACATAATAAAACCTATTTTATGTGACAGTCAAAACTTTCCTTGACAAATTTCTCATTGTCTTTGAAACAGGGAGTATATGAGCCAATGAAGGAGTTTCTGTGTGGTTTTGATAATGACTGTACTTGAATATAGATTTCTCTTAGTAACCAGCCACTGCAGTTTTTAGTCTGCATATTTCTATCTCAGAGGTCGAATGTGGACTATATTTTTTTTAAACACATCTTATTCTGTTCATTGTAATACTTGATTATATCCACCACTTGTATTCAATAGAGAAGATTGGTCATTTTTGTCAAGACTTCAATTTCAAGACAACCTGACCATAGGAGTAACATGACCAAGACTAAACCATCATCATCATCATCATCATCATCATCATTTAACAACTGATGGTGGTGTGTTTTCTTCCCCGTACCTTAGCGGTTCAGCAAAAGAGACCGATAGAATAAGTACTAAGCTTACAAGGAATAAGTCCTAGGGTCGATTTGCTCGACTAAAGGCAGTGCTCCAGCATGGCTGCAGTCAAATGACTGAAACAAGTAAAAGAGTAAAAGAGAAAGCATATAGCCATCTAAGAATCCATAAATTAAAAAGAAATGCACTCATATAGTTGTCAGTAGACTGGGTATATTAATCAAAGTGGACAGTATTTTATATATCCATTATGGCCAATCTTACCAATCAGTTTCACAATAGAGAAGGTTCCACAGTGTGTTAGGTAACAGTCTGATTAGATAACCCTTTGCCATCTCTGAAGTGTGGAGAGTTACATAATTGGACTTGTCAACTCTGAAGAGTGCAGGTTTACATAGTTGAACCTCTAGTGCGAAACCGGTTAGTAAGATCTGCCATAATGGATATATAATACTGAACACTTCGATTAATATACAAACATATATGTGCTGGTGGCACGTAAAAAGCACCCACTAGACTCTCGGAATGGTTGGCTCATGCTGGTGGCACATAAAAAGCACCCACTACATTCTCGGAGTGGTTGGCATTAGGAAAGGCATCCAGCTGTAGAAACTTTGCCAGATCGGATTGGAGCCTGGTGCAGCCTTCTGGATTGCCAGCCCTCAGTCGTTTGTACCAGTATCGAAAGTGGATGTTAAACGACAATGATGATGATATAGATATATATATATATGTATATATACATATGCATGCATGCATACACACACGTATTTACATACATTCATACATACATCATCATCATTTCATTTAACATCCACTTTCCATCCTAGCATGGGTTGGACGATTTGACTGGGGACTGGCGAATTAGACTCCAATCTGATCTGGCAGAGTTTATACAGCTGGATGCCCTTCCTAATGCCAACCACTCCGAGAGTGCAGTGGGTACATTTTACGTGCCATACATACATATATATGTATGTATGCATGCACACACACAAGTACTTACACACACACATACATACATAGCCATCAATGGAACTGTAAAGATATGTAAAACTTTCCAAAAATTTAGCACATAAATACATATGCATGCATCTAGACATAAAAACGCATCCATAAAACAAACATACAAATCTGCGCATACACTAACACCAAATACTGCACACACACACATATGCACAAATACCTAGATGATGTTGATAAAAGTTCCAATGAAGGAGCCTCGAATCTATGTTAGAGTCCGGCTCTTTCTCTATGGACAAGAAATACAGAAATGAAACTGATTGATAACATACATACATATATACATACATGCATACATATACACATACATATACATGTTTATATTCTTATATCTTCAGTGATTCAATTGAAAGACATAAGCAGTTATGTCCCTTCCAGAAAGTAAACTGCATTTACATCTATAGATACCGAACAATCGATGGTTCATGCAACAATCTGAAATATCCACTATTAGGCAAAGCAAATACTCCTTTCATAAGATATATTCCCAATTCCTATCATGATCGTAAGTATCATTTTTTTTTTTTTTTTACATTTGGGGTTCAAATACTGACAGGGACTGACTTTAATTTTCACTCTTCCTGGTACTGTAAAATACGTACCAGACATATACTGGGGTTCAATAAATATCAACTTCACTCATCTTCTTATTCCCCATGAATTGAGACATTATGCTTTATTATGGCAGCATTGAAACACCTTGTGGTATTTAATTAGGTTCTTTTATGTGATAATTTCAAATCGTGCAAAGGTTAACTTTGCATTTAATCCTTTTAGGGCAATAAAAAAAAGTACCAGTCATCAACTGAGGTCAACTCAATCAACTAAAGTCCTACGTTGAAACTTCTAACCTTCCATATTTTTTAGCATACAAGTTAATTTTTTCAGATCAGAATTTACAACCAAAAAAAAGGAAAGTTGGCTTATACACCAAAATAACTTTAAAAGACTGAAAATTCCACATGGAATGAAGCAGGATTTGGAAAGATATTAGGTCGGCTTATATGTTAGAAAATACAGTATGTTAGAAAATACAGTATGTTAGAAATTATCATCATCATTCATTATTATTATTATTAACCCATTAAGTCCCAGAGTACTTAAATTTCTGAATATTACTTAAAAATTTTTTTTTAAATAATTGAAAATAGGTTAAAATGAAAAAAATAATTATTAAAACTCCTTTACTTCAAGTAGAAATGGAAATACTCGGTGTCCTATAAATAGGACACTGAGACAATGTGATATAGCTTATTTAATGTTCTCATTTAGTGTCCTATTTATAGGACAGTGGGACTTAATGGGTTAAGGTAGCAGGCTGGCAGAATCGTTAACATGTCAGGTGAAATGCTTAGCGGTATTTCATCTGCCGCTACAGTCTGAGTTCAATTCCACTGAGGTTGACTTTGCCTTTCATCTTTTCATGGTTGACAAATTAAGTACCAGTTGCATACTAGGGTTGTTCTAATTGACTGGCCCCCTCCCACAAAATTTCAGACCTGGTGCCTATAGAAGAAAGGATTATTATTATTATCATTATTATTATTATTATTATTATTATTATTATTATTATTATTATTATTATTATTGAAGTCATTATTGTTATGATTAATTGAGTGACAGCTACTGTAGCATGACAGACTTAATTAATTTAGAGTATTTCGCTATGCCCCTTTATGTTATAAGCATGCTGGCAGAATTCTTAGCAGGCCAGGCGAAATGCTTAGCAGAGTTTCATCTGCTGCTATGGTCAGAGTTCAAATTCCACTGAGGTAGACTTTCCTTTCGTCCTTTCGGGGTCGATAAATTAAGTACCAATGAAACACTGGGGTCCATGTGGTTGGTAAGCAAGATACTTACCATGGTTCCAGGTTCAGTCCCACTGCGTGGTACCTTGGGCAAGTGTCTTCTATTATAGCCTCAGTATGACCAAAGCCTTGTCAGTGGATTTGGTAGACAGAAACTGAATGAAGCCCATCATATATATATATATATATATATATATATATA
>NC_068989.1:84864529-84870401 GCF_001194135.2 Octopus bimaculoides
AAGACACCATTTCGAGCGTGGCCGTTTTCGTGCGGGTGACACGTAAAAGCACCCACTACACTCTCTGAGTGGTTGGCGTTAGGAAGGGCATCCAGCTGTAGAAACTCTGCCAAATCAGACTGGAGCCTGGTGTTGCCATCCGGTTTCACCAGTCCTCAGTCAAATCGTCCAACCCATGCTAGCATGGAAAGCGGACGTTAAACGATGATGATGATGATGATGATGATGATGTTTGTGTATTTGTGTTTGTCACCTGACCATCACTTGACAACCAATGTTGGTGTGTTTACATCCCTGCAACTTAGCTGTTCAGCAAAAGAAACTAATAGAATAAGTACTAAGCTTACAAAGAATAAGCCCTGGGGTCGATTTGTTCGACTAAAGGATGTGCTCCAGCATGGCCACAGTCAAATGACAGAAACAAGTAAGAGAATATAGCTATCACTCTTCACATTCTGAGTTCAAATCCCACTGAGAGCATCATTTCCCTTTGTTCTTTTAGATTCGATGAAATAAAGTACCAGTCAAGTACTAGAGTTGATATAATCACTTTGTCTCTCCTCTCTACCAAATTTGCTAAATGGTCAGTTGTAGAGTGGACATTATTGAGTGGTCAGTTGTAAGCATAACAGTGTCCTGTTATAGAAATACTTCTACACCGTATAAACTGTCACAGCCAGATAAATATAACATAAACGAAACTAAAACAGTAAAAATCCAAAATCACATGATCACATGACCGACCAGATGTTGTTACACATCACTAATCACAATGCACTTTGCATTGTTTTAGCTTTTCAAATCACGCCACCTCACTGGTTAGGCAAGCAGGCCAACATTCCACCTTTACTGGAATGGGGACTGGAACAATGTGAAATGGAGTGTTTTGCTCAAGGACACAACACGCTGCTTGGTCTGGGAATCGAACACATGATCTAGCCTTCAAGAGGGCAACACCTTAACCATTAAGCCATGGACCCTCACAAAAATCCAAAATACACAACAGAAACTGGCAATTTTCTTTAATCTTAAATCTTTATATTTTCCCTAGGAAAAGGGAGTCCTCGTAGCCACGATGTAACTGGACAGCCTCTACCAAGCGCAAGAGCTATCAGTACCACTGTCTTTGACCCCAACAATGAGACTGTGCGGGAGACAGACATCAACCTATTTACAGTATTTTTTGGACAGTTCATGTCCCATGATTTCACGCAGTTTGTCATGGGCAAAGGAGATCTTGGTGAGTATAAAGTTTGCTTATAAAGAAAGCCTCTTATTTTTTAATATTTTTTTGCAATGCAACACACCCTTTCTGTTCCCCAATACTACTCCCTTCAGTTGAGAGAAAGGGTCTTGCCTTGCAAGTTACTTGGTAACTTCACTGGTGCTGGTGCCATGGAAAAGGTACCCGGTACACTCTGTAAAGTGGTTGATGTTAAGAAGGGCATCCAGCTATAGTTTTCTGATCCTTATATTACTCTCTTTGAGTGTTGGCATCATCACAGAGAGCATCGTAATCTGGTTAATGTTCCAATAAATGCTAAGTGGATTTCCGTTGAGCAAACATTCAAAGTATCCTCTCCACTGAGGAATGTGATCTTTGAAACTAGTGATAAGATCACCTGCTGAGTTGTGAAATATTTTTGACCAGATACCACCTACCATTTGTAGAATGTAGAGTTTACAGCCAGCACCAGTTCTACTGCTATGTTCTCCATATTGGCTGCAATTTGGCTCCAATATTTAAATAGTTCTGGTTGTCAATCACTAAGAATTATGGCGAATAGTGTCATTTTACAGACATTCCGGTTTAAATCAATCAGCTTATTGGTTTGTCCAGCCATATATCAAGTCCTGTCGTTTTTGCATGCTGAAGCCATGATGTTCTGCAATTGTTGCTGTTTGTACCCCAATATTGGGTCCTTTCGTCAAGGAATGTTCGCTGTTATTTATCCACTCACCAACTCTCTCTCTCTCTCTCAAGTGCCATTCATGAAACTCCTGCCTCTTTCTACCCATGTATTGAGTTCTATTTATCCTGTATGTTCTACTCACATTGCATGCGTGCATGTGAAGCTAGGTAGCCTAGTGGTTAGAGTGTTCGTTGTTTCAATCTACTCAGGTGAAAAATGAGTACCAGCAGGTATGGCTCTCTCTCTCTCTCTCTCATGCACACACACACACACACACATCTATATATATATATATATATATATATATATATATAATTTCTTTCACCAGGAGCTATAAGGGTCAACTGCTGCCAATCTGAAAACAAAAATAAGTAAGTCAAATTTACAACTTTCTTTCTTCAATTTAACAGAATTGTATCCAGTTTTACTTGTGTTTATTTTATGCAACCTTTATTTTATACACCCTCCAAACTTTGTATTTATTATTTTGATTTATTTATGAATCTGTTCTCATTTTAATATAACATATTAGCAATGTTTATCTATGCAGTCAAGTTCTAGACAGAATATCAATCCAATTTCCCTTCGCAGAAATAAGATCCACATTTTCTACTATATATTTATACCAAAGTCTTTTATTACAGAACAGACTGTTTACCAATCTCAGTGCCGACCAATGACAGTTTCTTTAGCCGCAAAAACATCACATGTCTCCATTTCCTCCGTTCTACACCTACCACCTCGTTATCTTGTAACTCAGGTAAGATGATATACTTTAGCTGCAAGGCCTGAAATTTAGGGGGAATGGGCCAGTCAATTACATGAACTACAGTGCCTAACTGGTATTTTTTCTGCCATGCAAGCAATTCTACCAGCTCACCTTATATATCATCATCATCATCATCTTCATATTCATCACCATCGTCGTCATTATTACTTAACATCCGTTTTCAATGCTGGCATGAGTTGGATGGTTTAACAGGCACTGCCCAGGCTCCATGTCTGTTTTGGCATGGTTTCTATGGCCAGATACCATTCCTAATGCCAACCACTTTGCAGAGTGTACTGGGTGCTTTTGTGCAACATCAGCATGGGTATGTCTATGTGGCACTGGTATGGGTGCTTTTTATGTGAAACCAGCACCCATAAAAGCCATAAATAAGTACCAGCTACATACTGGGGTCGATGTAATTGACTTAATCCTTTTGTCTGTCCTTGTTTGTCCCCTCCATGTTTAGCCCCTTGTGGGCAATAAAGAAATAAATACATATACAACTTCAAATAGACCTACACACGTTTCAACTGCACTGATTAGTAACTGTTGCAATTTCAACCCTGCTATAAAACTGGTGCAGTTTCTTCAGGATCATCATCATCATCATCATCATCATCATCGTTTAACCTCTGTTTTCCATGCTGGCATGGGTTGGACGGTTTGACTGGGGTCTGGCAAACCAGGAGACCACACCAGGTTCCAATCTGATCTGGCAATGTTTCTACTGCTGGATGCCCTTGCTAACACCAACCACTCTGAGAGTGTAGTGGGTGCTTTTTACATTCCACCGGCACACACATATATACATATGTATATACAACAGGTTTCTTTCAGTTTCCATCTGCCAAATCCACTCACAAGGCTTTGGTCAGCTCGAGGCTATAGTAGAAGACACCTTGCCCAAGGTGCCACATAGTGAGACTGCACCTGGAACCATGTTGCTGAGAAGCAGGCTTCTTCCCACACAGCCACATTTTAAGAATAAGTGTGAGAGGTTGTATCTTATCAGTTTTAACATAAACCAAGTAGAATATCTGGGCCAGATAAGGCCAGATTAACTGCTAAGGAGTTAAAGTTTCTGCCTTTATTTCCTTATTACTTCTCATGTTATCTTTCCCTACCATCCACATTAGATGTCCGTCAACAACTTAACGAAGCAACAAGCTACATCGATGGCTCCACAGTCTATGGTTCCAGCGAAAATACACTTCAACAAGTACGTCTCTACAGTAAAGGTAAATGGTCCTACAGCTGATTCCATTATTTTTCATTTTATTCCATTTTATTTTACTTACTTCACTTTGAAGGATTTTAGTCAGATGAATTAACCCCCAACACTTTTACTTTTTTAAAACTGGTACTTATTCTATCGGTCCGTTTTGCTGAACTGCTTAGTTATGGGGATGTAAACACACCAACACCAGTTGTCAAGCATTGGTTGGGGACAAACACAGACACAAAGCCACACGCACACACACACACACATACACATATGCACACATATATATATATATATGTGGCAGCATTCTTTCAGTTTCCTCTACCAAATCCACTTATAAGTCTTTGGTCACTTGCCCAAGGTGCCACACAGTGGGACTGAACCCAGAACCATGTAGTTGGGAAGCAAACTTCTCACCACAAAGCCACTCCTACACCTATACTCTCTACATACTATAATCTCTTAATTAGTTCAAAGGCTGGACCAGTGACCATATCCCTTGTTACAGGCCCTCACACACTTATATGGTCAACATGGGTGATATTCTTGTCTGACTTGCTTCCTAGATGGTCCTTATGAGTGTTTAGGCTACACCTTTTAAATCAAACCAGAAAAATTGTCTTTACCAACCTTTCCTCTCTGCACCCCACCCTATAAACATGTAGAAACGACAGTGCGAACCAAAGGAGAAATGGTGACGAATGGAAAACAGGCTCCTTTTTTAACGCGTCGCACGGTCGACACAAAATATATAATGATATATGTTATAATACTATAACATAGAGAATTTGCATGCGGAATGCGAAGGAATGCCAGTAAGGAAAACGATAGAAACGCAACCGATAAAGATGTATAACAGTAAGATTTATTGGGGCATTAAACTGTATGTCTGTGTGTGTGTGAATGCGACATAATAAAACACAATATAAGACAGGCCATCATGTAAACAAAATAGTGTATGTGTACAAATATATGTATGTGAATGCAAGAGATAGAAAGCATAGAAAGAGTCTGTAACACAGGATAATAAGATACCAGTTCTGTTAAGGTACACAGTAGTTAGATTGTCTGTATATAAGAGGTTAAGGTTGCGGCAGAGCTAAGTCACTTGTCGTGCAGTTGAGGCTTTGATGCCGGGCCGGATTCTTGATACAGATGTTCTTCGCAGGTTGAGTTCTGGCTGTTAATTTCATGGTGAGCAAATCACACAAACAGGGTTGAGAAGCTGCGGTGGCTGTTTGGTAGCTTGTGTACGTAGAGTCGTGTTGACGCTGGGGAAGTTGAACGATGCTGTTGATGTCGCCGCTGGAACTGGCTGGCTGTGTTACGTGTGTGGTCAACGACCAGATCTTAGAAGATCTGTAGCTGCGACGAACTGGCGCGGATAATTTAAACTATTTATAGGTACAAGGAGGCTCCAGGGAGCATCATAAAAACACTCTCTCACATGACCGTATTAGAGGGCCACAGTTGGTCGGTTTGCATCCTGGGGCGAAAGGACTGGAGACAATTGCCGCGTAAATAATAGTCAGTCAGGTGATGACACAGCAAGGCGGGAAAGAGTTGTTCCCTGTTACGCTCACATTTGTAAAATAAATAACCATGAGAGAGGTGGTTTCACTATGCAAGGAAACGACCATGCGAACTCAAAAAGGAGAAATGGTGACAAATGGAAAAACAGAGGACTCCTTTTATTTAAACGCGTCACACGGTCGAACACAAAATTATATATCAATGATGATATACATGATATGTTATGCTACGATAACATAGATGACCAGTAATGAAAGACCACAACCGTATTAGATGAATAACAGAGATATTTATTGTAGCGTTAAAGATGTATGTCTGTGTGAGAGTGTGAATGTGACATATAAGAACATAATCAAAGACAGGCCGTCATACAAAGAAAAGTGTGTATGTGAGTGATACATGTATGTGTATGTGAAATATTACAGCAGAGAA
>NC_068989.1:84870525-84878890 GCF_001194135.2 Octopus bimaculoides
GTCACCTAACAGAATCGAAGAGAGAGATGTGCCGCGGTAGTTTGGTGTACATAGAAAGTCGTGTAGACGCTGGTGGAGATTGAGGCTGCTTGGTAGTAATCGTATTGGTCATGACGATGATGCTGGATAATAGTCGTAGAAACGTGTTGCTGATATGGCGACGGCGGTGGTCATCGTTGGCTGGACGAAGCTGTTGAAGTGGTCGCTGGCTATTTGTTGCTGCTGCTGTCGTGTGGTACATGGAACAGATCTCAAAGAGAAACTAGACCGAGACAAATTTGGTGGGTATGAGTTGATCTATTTATAGCGTTAAGGGGGCTCACCAGACGGTGATAGAAAAACACTATCACGTGACCTTATTAAGGGCTGTGATTGGTCAGTTTGCGTTCTGGCGGGAACGGTTCGAAGAAGTTGCCGATTCGAATAATGATCAGTCACGTGATGACAAGGAATGGGTTCTCTACTACGCTCGCGTTTATTTATATTTAAATGAGAAGAATGGCGATAGCAGTTTTGTATCTAATGGCGGTAGGTAGTTTCACTACAACTACAAACATATATTGTTTTCTTCTTCTCCATTCCCCCTCTATATGTAAATTTTTGTTGTTATTCCTTAGGTCTGCTGAAAACTGTGCCATGTGATTTGGAAAATTTTCCACCAATAGATATCAACAACCAAACAGAATGTTCTGTAATGCCTCACAATAGAACCTACCCTTGTTTCTTTGCAGGTGAGCTTTATTTCTTTTCCTTCAATAGCTTTAATCAACTATATTGACCGTAGTTCGTATTTTAGTATCACTTATGTTATTAATCTCTATTTGTGAAATTGCTAAGTTGCAAAGTATAGGTGGACACTACAAAAGCATAAGCCTAAGCACACACACAGGTATACACGAACATATGCACGCACACACATGCACACGAAGGTACATAGATACACATGCACAAAGACCCACACACACACACATGCATATAAAAGCACATAGACACACACTCACATACACATATGCGCACAAAGGCACATAGATACACACACATTCACATGCACACAAAAGCACATAGACATACACACACACATGCACAGACACACACAAGGGCACATAGACACATACATACGCATACACACAAGCATATAAACGCAAATAAATACACACACATACGCACATACATATACACACACACACACATATACACTCATACACATAGACACACACATACACACATAAAAGCACATAGACATACACATACAAACATGCGCACAAAGGCACATAGATACACACACACATAGGCACATAGATACACATTTATAGTTATAGTTTTAGCTCTTCTGTGTCTGAAATTAAGATAGGATGATGATGATGTCATGGTTGTATTTCGTCCTTGATCTTCTGGGTCAGAGGGTTTTACTGACTTGGGACTAAACAACAATCTACAAATATCTAAAGGCAACAACAACATGAAACGTTTTTTCTTGTCGTTACATTATCAGGCGATACCCGTGTCAACGAAAACCCTGCCTTAGCAGTAAACCACATAATTTGGTTGAGGGAACACAACTGGCTTGCAGCCGAACTGGCCCGTTTGAATCCCCACTGGGGGGATGAGAAACTGTTTCAGGAAACACGCAAGATTGTCTCTGCTGAAATACAACATATTTTCTACAATGAATTTTTACCAATCATCATTGGGTCAGACATTTGTGTCAGCAACAATTTGCTATCGTCGTCCAGATATGGTGAGCGAACTCTTGTCACTTCATTTTGAAGATGTCTCCCATTTATGTGGTTGAAAATTATACCTTTATATTTTAAATAATTTGCAATTTCAGAAAATATACTTTTATATTAAATTTGCGTTTTCTAATTTGATAAATTCTACGGACACAAACGAAGGTGGACGAGTGAAAGATAGATAGATATATAGAGAGACAGATAGAGAGATAGGCAGACAGACAGATAGATGGCTTCGGCCAGTCAGATTTTTCTACTTTCACTTCTGACAGCTAATACCATGACAGTGCCATATCTATAGTGTTGTGTTTATCTTCGTCTCTTTCTCAGATTACAACTCTAAAATAGACCCATCTGTTGAGAATAGTCTTGCCACAGCAGTATTCCGTTTCGGCCATGGCATGCTTCCAGACAACCTGTTATTCATAGATGGATGTCCCAGTCAATATCCACTGTGCACCCCTCAGTCTCTCCTAACTGGAAATATTTTTAAGACAAGTCAGTTTTATACGACCAGTACAGTCACACCTACCACAGTTCCCCCTTTTGCTAGTTGCCCATTTAGGATTAAAGAAGACTTGAGTCAGATGTTTGAGAAAGTCGACTCGTTGTTTGCAACACATACTAAGATGGCTGCGTTGCTAAAGGGTCTCCTGAAAGACAAGGCTCGCATTGCTTCCGACACCATGATAACGTCTGCTGTGACTGAACGATTATTTGGGGACATGGATCTGATGGCACGAAATATCCAGCGAGGCCGTGACCACGGTCTGCCACCGTACAATAAATGGAGGAGATGGTGTGGATTGAAGCCAGCGTTATACTTCCATACCAAGAAACATGGATTCAAAGACCACAAACACGATGTTGTCAAGCGATTCAGAAAAATCTATGCGTAAGTTACCGAATGTACTTATTTCATGTTATTCTCTTAAGATACTATTGTTGTTATTATTAAGGCCGCATGCAGGCAGAACAGTTAGCATGTGGGTCAAAATGGGTATTATTCGAGTGGTCCCGGTGCGCGCTAGCGAGTTGTGACTAGTCGATCCTACGACTACCTAGCGCGAGTGCGCGTCATGCGCAAAACATGTACATGGGTTTTTTTCTAAACAAAGTAAATAATTATTTTTACACAGAGTAAATAAATTATACACTACCTGTTTTTGGTAAAGTGTTCATTAAAAAGTCGGTCTTTCAAAATGTACTGTCGTTCAATGGTATCAGTACATGAGGGACATTACAAGTAATTAGCTTTTGCGTAACCCCTAGCAAATTGGTGGACTTGGGCACATCGTAGAAACAGATAAATCTATGATGTGCAAGCGTAAATACAACCGAGGTTGGGATAGAGAGGATAAAAATAGGTTTTTTAGTCTTTGTACCCGACCGTTCTTCTGAAACTCTTCTACCATTTATTAAAAAAATTAACAAACCAGAGACGACTATATATTCTGATTGTTGGAGTGCGTACAATGGGATTACTGAAATAGATGTGACACCAAAATACTCCCTGGAAGAACGTCAAACGACGTTTTAAGAGTAAGATGGGGAAGATTCAACAAAAAGAGAATTATTTACTTTGTTTAAAAAAAATTATTTACTTTGTTTTAAAAAAAACCCTCGTACATGTTTTGCACATTCGCGCTAGATAATCGTTGTAGGATCGACTAGTCACGATGCACGCACCAGGGCCACTCTTCTTGAATAGTACTGTCAAAATGCTTAGCGGCATTTCATCCATTCTTACGTTCTGAGTTCAAATTCCGCTGGGGTTGACTTTACCTTCCATCCTTTCTGGGGTCGATAAATTAAGTACCAGTGAAACATTGGGGTTGATATAATCGACTAGTCCCCTCTCCCCAAATTTGAGGCCATGTGCTTCCAGTAGAAAGGATTATTATCATTGTTGTTGTTATTGAGGCAGCAAGCTGACAGAATCGTTAGCACGTCGGGCAAAATGCTTAGCAGTATTTCGTCTGTCTTTACGTTTTAAGTTCAAATTCTACCGAGGTTGACTTTGCCTTTCATCCTTTCAGGGTCGATGAAATAAGTACCAATTGAGTACTAGGGGGGTCAATGTAATCAACTTAGCCCCTCCCCACGCAAATTTGCAGTAAAAAAAAAAGCAGAAAAGCTAGAGAAAAATAGCATTCAAATAATATCTAATATCTAAAGTAGAAAGAACGTATAGGATAATGTAGTCCTGGGTAAAATGAGAGGTTGTGGTCATGGCTTGACTTCCTTTGATCAAGGAGCTGCTTGATCAGGACTCTCATTTCAGGTTTAAACATCAAAAGCTGTGTGACAGGAATCAAATTTGGGGGTTTGACATCAATGGCTATGTGACGAAGACCAAACTTTTCTGGGGGGGTTAAATACCAACACATCTCTAATACTTTCTAAACAATGATTATCTCCAATTATTTCAGGCATCCGAATGATATAGATCTAGTCGTAGGTGGTTTAACGGAGATCCCTGTTAAAGGAGGGATAGTAGGACCAACTTATGCCTGTATAATGGCCAAGCAATTTCATAACCTCAAGTTTGGAGACAGATATTGGTACGACCAAGAGGAAGTATTTTCTGAAGGTAACTTTATTATTATTTGGTTTCTCATCTTTAAAATAGTTTTGGTCACAGTAGTAATGATGGTGGTATGTGGTGCAGTCTCTTATGTTTAATACTAGAGAAGGCAGAATTATAATAATAATAAAGCTCCTTCCCTGAGTCATTTAGACTCAAAGAGCCAGTTTCCAGGTTTTCTTGATGTATATATTCCCAACTTGGACAGGACGCTGGTCTGTCAGGGTTACTCATTTTTGCCAGCTGAGTGGACAGGAGCAACATGAAATGTAGTATATTGTTCACAAGCGTAGGAGTGGCTGTGTGGTAAGTAGCTTGCTTACCAACCACATGGTTCCAGGTTCAGTCCCACTGCGTGGCACCTTCGGCAAGTGTCTTCTGCTATAGCCTCGGGCCGACCAAAGCCTTGTGAGTGGATTTGGTAGATGGAAACTGAAAGAAGCCCATCGTATAATATGTACATGTATGTGTGTATGTCCCCCCAACATCGCTTGACAAGCGATGCTAGTGTGTTCACGTCCCCTTAACTTAGCGGTTCAGGAAAAGAGACCAATAGAACAAGTACTAGGCTTCCAAAGAATAAGTCCTGGGGTCGATTTGCTCAACTAAAGGCGATGCTGCAGCATGGCCACAGTCAAATGACTGAAACAAGTAAAAGAGTATCACCCAGTCCAGGAATTGAAACCATAATCACGAGTCCGACACTTTAACCACTCAGCCATGTGCATCCGCAGAGGGCAAAGTAGACTGCCAACTCAGTAGAGTAACTGTATGATATGATGGTATCCTCTATTTAATATATTAAGTTAATAAGTATCATGCTGTCCCAGAGTGGCACCTTGAGCAAGTGTCTTCTACTGTAACCCCAGGTTGATGAAAGCATTATATATGTGCGTGTTTGAAATCTTACATCTCTTTGACATTGCATAATAGTTGTGCCACAATCATGAAAGTGGTGTCCTTTGTTTTCAATCCTTCCATGAAAACATATTTGGCCATGTGAGAAATGTTGCCTCACTTGGAAGGTTGATGACAGGAAAGGAATCCAGCTGTAGAAAATACACCTCAACAAATCCCATCTAACCCATGCAAGCATGGAAAAAGCAAGCATTAAACAATGATGATGATGAGGTGTTGGAGACCTATACTAACCTGGAAAATTAGATGTCAAAATGATGATGATGAAGTGCTTTGTATTTCATATTATTTTACATCCATAATAATATCCTGTTATTTAATGAAATTATTTTCTATTACAGATCAGTTGTATCAAATAAAATCAACAAACATGCATAAAGTATTAATAAGAACCGCTAAGTTGAACAGAGTTCCAAAGTCAGCATTTCATGTTAACAGTCATGTGTAAGTACAAGGGATTTTATGATCTTCAATCATTGACCAAACATTGATAGCTTGTTAATGAATGACAGAGAAGCGAGTTCACATTCATCAGTTGTTTTGGCCCATAACACAAGTCACATCAATTTAGAAATTGCCAAAGTGATAGCTGTGTTCTGCACACATGATAATAATGACTACGTCTTTTCATTTCTTGTGTTAGCATTTTATCTGCCATGGAGAATCTGGTAGAAATAAAAAACCTTCATAATTGGTTTGAAGAGACTAATATACTGACAAGCATCCTCAAATACCTATCATATGCAGCCAGCATAGAAAACAGATGCTAAATAATGAGGACAATGTGTGTGTGTATGTAACCTTGTACTTCCTCTACAGCAAGACACCTGTATCTGTCTCACTATAACCTTTTCATCATCATCACCCCTCTTAAAAGTTTTTGTCTTGCAAGTACTTGGTGACCCTGTCAGTGCAGGTGCCACTTAAAAGCACCCAGTCCACATTGTAAAGTGGTTGCTGTTCGGAACAGTATCCAGCTTTAAACACCTTGCCAAAACTGACCTCACCTGTGCTTGTGCCATGTAAAAAGCACTAAGTCCACTTTGCTGAGTGATTGGTGTTAAGAAGGGCATCCAGCAGTAAAAATCCTGCCAAAACAGTCACAGAAGTCTGGTGCAGGCTTCAGCCTGGACAGCCCTTGTGGTACTGTCCCACCCATGCTAGCATGGAACACAGACGTTAAATGATGATGATGATATATATATATATATATATATATACACACATATCAAGAGAGTCAGACATGTATATATATACATATATTAATCTTAAACCTAAAATATCATTGACAGTGACTTCAAAGTTTTGGCCAGCTAAGCCATTGTTAGACTGCCAGTTTGAACTGACCAAATCCATCCTCTCACACCTACAATGTGATTCTGAAAATAAACAATCACATCATTGAAATCTTGAAGCTACAAGATAAGACATGATTAATTGAAAGCAATGTGAATAAACAAGCATTACATTTGACAGACTAATCTGAATTTGTTTAAATGTAATTTCCAACTGCAACAGATTCACTTTACACAGACAGACATAAGTTATAATGAGGAGATGAAGTGAGCAGTTTCTCAGTGTTGAGGTGGAATTGTGACTGAAAGAGGCTGGCTGGAAGCAGTAGAAATAAGAAAGAAGAGAAGTAATTCGATCATTTGGTTGGGTTTGAAAATGGCTTCTAGGGCCTGGTTAGTGAAAAAAGACTTGGGAAAAGGTGATTTAAGGGTTAATAATTAATGATAATTGCTAATAATTTTTTAAATGAAATAAAATGTAAATATTGACATAATTCTCTCTCTCTACAGGAATCCTGATGTGAGTAGAAATAATGTAGTTGAACTTGATCTATCTCCTTGGCAAGAAACCATTGCTAAATAATGCAACTGACTTTTCTATAAAGACCTGTTTTTACACATCTACAGAAAATTTTGACTCCTACAAATAAATTTATCATCATAGCAGACTTCAAAATACTTGACAGATTTTTATTTCTCATGTCAGTTTTTGCATATACAAGGTATCCATAAATTACCTTTACAATTAGAAACCAAAAAAAAAAAAAAAAAAGATAATTCAGCAGTTTATTGAAACCACGTGCAAACAAAAAGTTTTATTAGAAACGTCAGAAGACTTCTATGTAGGCTCCATGCAACCTGAGATCATTTTTTTTTTAACTTTATTTTTTTCAAATTGTAAAGGTAATTTATGGACGCTACATGTGTGTGTATACATGTTTCATCACTTTCAGCGTTCATGCTTGCATAGGTCAGAATTTGTTGACACAGATTTTTCTATAGTCCAATGCCCTTCCTGTTGTTAACCAACACCTGCATCTGAGTAAGACACACGCACACACAAGCATCTTTCAATTTCCATCTGCGAAATCCACTCAAAGTCTTAGGTCATCTTGAGGAGCCACGCAAGAGTGAACTTCTTAACCCCCCCCCCCCCACGATTATAAAAACCGAATAAATTATCCATATCTAAACCATGTAAAATTTAACAATCCCTATCACAGCTGAAGATTATCCCGATTCAAGCCCCAGTTGGTGCTACTATCACACTAAACCCGTTCCTTTAGACACATTATTATGCACGATTATCTCCAGTTCAGTTTGGCAGTTTACATCTTAAACTAGCTTTAAAATAATAATTTAATATATGTGGCTGTGAGGTAAAAAGCTTGCTTCCCAACCACATGGTTCCCGGTTCAGTTCCACTGCATGACACCTTGGGTAAGTGTCTTCTGCTATAGCTTTGGCCTTATGAGTGGATTTGGTAGTCAAAAACGAAAAGAAGCCATCATATAAGTGTGTGTGTGTACACATGTATGAGTGTCATTATTCCCTCCCTGCTTGAGAATTAGTGGTTGGTGTGTTTATGTCCCTGTTACTTAACAGTTCAGCAACAGAAACCAATAGAATATGTAGCAGGCATAAAAAAAAAAAAAAAACGAAAGTTTTGCAATCAATTCATTTGACTAAAATTCTTGAAGCTGGTGCCTCCAGCATGGCTGTAGTCTAATGACTGGAACAAATAAAATATAAAAGAGATATGTATAGAGAGAAAAATCATAGTAAAGTGGAATGTCCTTGCCACTGGCAAAAGTACAAATGGGAAGAGATCT
>NC_068989.1:84879333-84880501 GCF_001194135.2 Octopus bimaculoides
GGGGACACATTATAGGGGGAGAAGGGAACAGATTTGATCCCAGCTCAAAACAACTCTTGTAATCAATAGGAGTGGGAGACAAAGAGAGGGAAGGGAAAAAGTCCATTCCATTCATTATCATCGATAAAAGAGTTTATTATTAAAAACAAAATCTTAACCCCTACAAAGGAGAACAAAATTAGGGGTTTTTAAGGGGAAAAAAATAAATAACAAAGAATTGAGTGATAGAATGTGAAAGTTGAAGATTTTATGTAAATTTATCCACTTTGATAGTAAGGCCAACTTCAGGGCAAGCTTTGCGAGACTTAGTCACTATTGATTTGTTGTCTTGATTACTGGCAGAAGCCACTCCACAGTTCTTCTTGTTGGATGATCTACAAAGACAGAGGGACAAACAGACAGATTATCATTTAGTGTCCACATGTTGGTAAATGTTTGCAAGCGCTCATTCATGTTGGTACAATGTATGTGTAGTGGTACATGCATCTACATCGATTTATTTAAGTGTGTGTTGTTCTATGCCACCAAACATTGTGTATGTAAGTGTGTGAGAAAGAATAAACAATTTCTGTTAACTCTATGGAAATGCGGAGATGCACTTGCATAGCAAGTGACCTGATCTGAGATCGTGTGCTGGAACGAAAACAATTGCAGCGTGGAAGGTGTTTATAAGCCATTTAAAATAACACACAAAATCCGTTAGATTCACTTCAACATTTAAATTTAATTTGTCAAAATATTTTCGTCGCTTTGAGACCGCGACCTGTTCACAGAATTTTGTCAGTGAACAGGTCGCGGTCTCAAAGTGACGAAAATATTTTGACAAATTAAATTTAAATGTTGAAGTGAATCTAACGGATTTTGTGTGTTATTTTAAATGGCTTATAAACACCTTCCACGCTGCAATTGTCTATGGAAATGATTAAATAGAAAATCTCAAACATACTCGTCCTTTGAATGACCATTTTGAAGCTCCATTTCTGCTTTGTTCTCATCGTCTTTGGCTGTAGAGAAGTCCACCAGCTCACCAGTTTCCTTGGAGATGTTCTGGTTAGAAAAGACAAAAATAAGGTACAAGTCTGCTGTAAGTATGCAACAGAGAGGAGCAATAGTTGACAAAATCCTTAGTATGCCAGGCAAAATGCTTAGTGGTATTTCGTTACATTCT
>NC_068989.1:84880511-84892626 GCF_001194135.2 Octopus bimaculoides
GTTACATTCTGAATTTAAATTCTGCAGAGGTCAACTTTGCCTTTCATCTTTTCAGGGTCGATTAAATAAGTTCCAGTTATGCACTGGGGATTATGTAATTGACGTAATCTCTTTGTCTGTCCTTGTTTGTCCCCTTGTGTGCAATAAAGAAATAAATAGCTGACAGAGTAACGTACCCAATTCCTAAAATATCCCAGGCACTTGCTGATCAAGAGGGATGGAGACATTCCACACCACTTATTCAAAGGACTTTTACCTTACCATGTCATTTTCCAGCACTGTTAGACAAAGCAGCTAAATATCCCTCAAAGAACACCCTACCATATTGAACATATTTGATGATGTAGTTATAGATATACATAATCATTTAATGTCCATTTTTAATGCTGGCATGGATTGGGCTATTTACTAAGAGACAGTCGTGGCTGGAACGTCTCTGCCAATGGAGCTGACCTTGAGTTAAACAATCACCATCCTTCTATAAAAGTAAATATTAAAACCCTGGGAATACAAGATGTGTCACAAGTGACAGAATGCAACTATTACATACCTCTAATTAGGAAAGGATACCTTTAACCTCGATATCTGCCCCTGTTAGTTTGTTAATACCTTAATCACTAAACAAACATCTTTTCCCAATATATTCCTGAGACTCGCCAACACTACACCTGATTCTCTCCCCTCCTTACACACGCAAGCATGTATCTGACTCATACACTGTGTATGAGTCAGATCCATGCTTGCGTGTGTAAGGAGGGGAGAGAATCAGGTGTAGTGTTGGCGAGTCTCTGGAAGTTTTGAAGGATGCAGTGCTCCGACAACTGACAACTGATGCCGGCAGTTTGTTCTTAGCATGAAAAAGTGTTTCCGAAAGTCATGGGAACTGTGCTGTTTCCTGACTTTGTAAACATGTCCACAGGTGTCAGACAGGTGGAATTTGAAAAGGTGCTCAGAGTTATTGTTAGTAACATGGTTAATAATTTACAAAGGACTCACAAAGGACTTGGTAAGCGATGTCAAGACACCCTCAGCCTTCTTGGCAATTTTAGCAATGTGTTTTGTCCAACGCAAATCGCTGTTGACAATAATGCCCAGGTCACGTTCACAAGAAGGCTTTGAATGACACCATTGTACTTGAGAGTTGCACTAAGTTTGTATTCGATCTGCATTAATGCACATAGAATAGTGCTTGATATAGAGCAGTACTAGTGTCTATAGAACAGTGGTAGTGGTGGATATATAGAACAAAGATAATTTTACTATCATATAATGTTATGTAACTGGTACATAAAATACACCCTTTACACTCTTGGAGTGGTTGGCATAAGGAGGCCATCCAGCCATAGAAACCATGTCATATCAGACTGGAAACTGGTGCAGCTCTCTGGCTTACTAGTTCCAGTCATACTGACTAACCCATGGAAGGCAGATTCTAAATGATGATGATGTGAGAGCGAGAAGAATTCAGTGGTGTATGTAGAAAATAGAACATTCTTAGTGGTATTGAATACAGAAACAGTAGCTAGTGTTAGTGGTGATGTAAGTAGAACAATAGAAAAGTGAGACATACTTTGACAGCAATCAAATCTCCATCTTTGATGCAGTAAGGATTGCACTGGGTACGGGTAGCTCTGTGTTGGTTTTTACGACGAGATCTAGATGTCCCTTTCTGAAAAGTACAAGCAAAACACTTAAGTGACATCGTCAAACAGACATTACATTACATTGATATGGAAGATTGTTGTGGCAAATCCACCACTATTACATACATACAGGCAGACACATGTGCTTCACTACAGTATATCAATATAATAAATACAAACTTGTTACCAGTTCAAATATGCCTCAAGCATAAGGAGGCCAGTCATTGTGTTTGTCAGGGAGAAAATTTCTCGCTGTAGACAAATAGGTGTAAATACACCAAGTCAGCCCACAGCGCCACCTGACCAGGCTGTGCAATGCATGTATTTTGAGATGGTTATCTTCTCTTCAGCCAATATAATATCACACAAACCACCTAACCTCAAATCACACCCAAGAAGGACACATTGATATATGTAATCCTATATACACTATGTCAGAAGACTAGAAGATGGGATGTCTATGGGTGTAATGTCTGCTTACATTTCTGTGTATTAGACTAATTGTTGGTAGATCAGGAGTTCAAACTCATGACGTGTCTGTATTCCAGGACAGAACACTTATTTTATATTACTCCAGTTTATGCCTGGTACATGTCTCTAGAAACAGGTGTCACCATAACATCTGGGAAACGTTACCTGCAAAAGGCTGACATCCTAACCAAGTGAATATCTATATCTCATCAGCTTAATTAAAAATCCTTATTATAAACTAAATTTAAGTATAAGAACAAATGAGCAAGCGTCCCTATAGTTTGCTTGCCATGCAAGAAATAGTAGTGTATGAGTTGAGGTCAATGTGGTTGCTGTCTCCAAAAAACAAATTGGAGAGGATGGTTCTAGATCTTCTATAATTGAATAAACATAGGGTCGGTCATGATTCGGTGCCTTAACACTAAATATAAAAATTTTTAGTCTATTCCCAGACAATACAAATTCAATCTGACATAATCTTTGTTTTTTAGTCAGCCTAAAGCTATGATAGAAGACAAACCTAGAATTATGTGATTGCAACACAAACTTCTTAAACATACATCTATGCCAGGGCCCATATGTAGTTGATGGCTGGTTCTGATGTGGGGAAGTTCAAATAACTGAACAAAATGATAGAGGTATAACTGACTGCATAATTGAACAATGAGATGCCCTTACCTTATTGTTGTGTTGTGTATTTGAGTCCTTCAGCACAGTCCACTCACACTTTGAAGGGAAGTATTTGGCCAGCAGCACATCTTTTTCCGGGATCAAGAGAAAATTGGCAATGGTTCTTTTCAGGTGGTCAACAGAGTTCCCCTGGCCAGTGTCCCAAACCATCTCAACAGGGTCCTTATATTCACGACTGTCGCACAAACGCTGTTTAATTGTCAGCAAGATTTCTTCAGGCCTGTCCCCAATAAAGAAAAGATAAATGAATATTAGGAGTATTACAGAAATGATCAGGGGTACACTGTTTGGGAATGTCAGGCAGGATGGGCATTAAGAGAGTCTAAAAATAACTTTGGGAGAATGTAAGATACTACATTAGAGGACTTAGGAGAAAGAAGAATTTAAGGAAGATACAATTCAGATTTACACCAAAATGGGCTCATTTATCATCATTTAACGTCCGTTTTCCATGCTGGCATGGGTTGAACAATTCAACTCCTGTCCTATCTCTAACTATACCCACCAATCCTTCTTCCCCACAAGGCTCACCCTGACAGTTCATCATCACTTTGTTTATTTCTTTCCAGCTCCACATCAATTACTCCCACCCATTCCTGCATAATTTGAGCAGCCATGTATCTCTTCCACAGCAAGAAATCTATTCTGGGTCCCTAACATAAAACTAACCCCTCGTCTCCTTTACTTTAACCTGACTCAATCGAAGAGATCTTAGTCTTGCAAATTCCAAGATGGCCCCACTAGTGCTAGAACCAGTATTCTCCGTAAAGTGATTGGTGTTATGAAGGGCATTCAGCCACACAAACTACGTCAAAGGAGACATTGCAGCACAACAGTCAGACAATCCAACCATGCCAACATGGAAGACAGATATTAGTGTGTAAATACATTGCTATTGTTTAATAATCTGTTAATTTGATGATAACAATTACAACAATTTAAACAAATCCTAGTCTTACCTTAAGTTTTCAGATTTTGCCAGGACTTGAACTCCAATCTGACAAGTGTCTGGAAGCTTCAAATTCCTGAAATATAAAATACAGAACTGAGAACAACAATATATTTCAGAGGGAACATGTCAGCTGCTGTTCTTGTGGAGCCCTTCTCAGAGATCAAATATGTGAGTTACCCACATGCAGTCTTTCCCCGTTACTCTCCTCTTATCCGCCTGTCTTTCTCCACTTCCCAGGTCTTTTGTCTGTGCACCTGAAATATGTAGTCCTTTGTCAGGACTTTTTCCCTTCTTTGACTGTCAACCTAATAATATTAACAGTGAACATCCCCTAGACTTTTTGTTGCTTTTTGTACTTGAGTTGTCATTCTAAAAATAAACAATCACATCACTGAAATCTAAAAGCTACAATATAATACAGGATTAATTCAAAACAGTGTGAATAAATATGCATTACATTTGACAGTAATTTGAATGCTACGGGGTCAGGACATTGCTTCAGATTTTAGATAAGGGATGAGGAATAGTTAAGGAAATCAACCTCAATACATGAAAGATATTTTATCAACCATCAAAAGACTGAATGGCTAAGCGAACAGTGACAAGATTTCATCTCAAAACATCAAGAGGTGTCACTAAATACAAAATCTGTTAATCCACCACCATCCTTGGATACACAAATAGCGACCTTTAATGCATACTGAATGGTATGATGATGATCCCTGTAATACATGTGAATGATATGAAGCCGATCCCTAATAAACAATATATAGTACTTACTGAATGGTATTGTTGTGACCCTTCAGGATGGTTTTCATCTCGTTGTCCTCCATCACCTTTAGCCGTAAGTAATTATAGTTGGTGACACTGTCCAGCTGGGGCAGTTCCATCAGTCGAACCTTAAGCTCCTCAAGTGTACTCATCTTGCTCACTTCAAGGTTATCCAGGAATATAGGGCTGTCTTTCTCAGCCTTGTTATCACTGCCATTCCACAAACCTGCACAACAATACCAACAACATTATCACTAGCCTTAATGTGCCCCTTGACTGACAAAAAAAAAATAGCAGTTAAAAAAATCTCCCTCAAATTAAACCCTACTATCTCATCACCTCTCTGGCATAAAACCCACCTCCTTCAATACTAGATCCTCCACTTCATTTGAGGAGGGGGGGTGTCTTGTCTTGCAAGTTACTTGGTGACTGCACTGGTGCTGGTGCCACATAAAAAGCACCAAATGCATTCTGTAAAATGGTTGACATTAGGAAGGACATCCAGGTGTAGAAACCATGCTAAAAGGTGGTGTTGAAACTTGACACAGTCTTCTGGCTCATCAGCTCTTGTCAAACCATCTGACCCATGCCAAAATGAAAACTAAACATTGAATAAATGTAGTCCCACACACATTAAAGACAGGTTGGTCATGCTTGGGATCCCTGTATCATACAGCAACTAATCCAGAGTTAACCTTGGATTAATCATCAACAATTTTGTAATAATCCTTTCTACTAAAGGAACAAGGCTTGATATTTGGAGGGAGAGGGACTAGCTGATTGCATTGACCCCAGTGTTTCACTGGTACTAACAATTCTGCCAGACTGCCACCTTATATAGTAATAATCCTTTCTATTATAGGCACGAGGCCTGAAATTTGTGGGGAGGAGACTAGTTGATTACATCAACCATAGTTTCACTGGTAATTAATTTAGCGACCCCAATAGGATGAAAGGTAAAGTCGACCTCGGCAGAATTTGAACTCAGAACATAGCAACTGATGAAATACCACTAAGCATTTCACCTGTTGTGCTATCAATTCTGCCAGCTCACCGCCTTGTGGTTTCAAATTTTTGTACAAGGCCAGAGTTTCAGGGGGGGTAAGCCAATCACATCGACCCTAGTTCTCCACTGGTACTTATTTTAAGCAATAATAATAATTGCTTCTCATATTAGGAACAAGAGCAGCAGTTTTGAGGGGAGGGGGTGTTAACAAAACCAACCCTTGTATTTGATTGGTACTTTATTTTATAGGCCCTGAAAGAATGAAAGGCAAAGTTGACCTCAACAGAACTTGTTACGTACTTTGGAATGTGATGGTGAGCCAAGACAGCACTCCAGCTTCCTCGTCATCGATGGTGCGGAATAACCAGGCTGAAATCAGGATGTTACCCTGTAATGAAACACAGATGATGATGTAGTCATGCAAAACTGTAGTAACAGGTTCAATTCAAAACAACCACTGAGAAAGCTTTTATGAGAAATTACACCCAACAGTCTTAAAATAGGGAAGGGCAGTTTGAGTAATGTAGTTAAAGATACATTCAGAATAAGATTCAGAGGACTAATCAACAAAATAAGGTTCTTTTTATCATCTACTTGTTTCAGTCGTCTGACCACAGCCATGCTGGGGCACTACCTTGAAAGGTTTTAGTTGAACAAATCAACCCCAGGACTTGTTTTAGAATTTTTATGCCTCGTATTTGTTTTTTTTTGTTGAACTATTAAGTTATGGGGATGTAAACAAACCAACACTGGCCGCCAAGTGACGGTGGTTGACAAATACAAAGACACGCAAATCATATATATATATATATATATAAATATATACACGAACGACAGGCATCTTTCAGTTTCTGTCTATCAACTCCACACACTTCCCCAAGGTGGTACGCAGTGGGACTGAACCTGAAACCATACAGTTGGGAAGCAAGCTTCTTACCACACACAGCCTGGTCTTTACATCATCAAAAGGTAGAAACAATTAGCATTTCTTGTAATATTGTGATGACATTCTAAATAGTTATTTAGCTGATAATCCCATTTTTTTTTAAACATAATCATCTAGGTCTCATCATTTAACATTCATTTCCATGCAGGTATGGTTTTTATGGTTGGATGCCCCTCGTAATGCCAACCACTTTACAGAGTGTACTGAAACCCCTTTAACTGAGATGGGGTGAATAGTATTGAGAAAGGTGGCTTTCTGCCAGATGAGGAGAGCCTAAAGTATAACAAGGGGGACAGGAATGGGTGTCTTACTGTAGATCTGCATTGTACATTATGATTTGAGATTTGACTGCTATTTCTAGCAGGCCAATCCACCACATAACAAAGTAGCTCATAACTTGCAAAATCAGATCGGAACCTGGTGCACCTCCCCAGCTTAACAGTTTTCTGTCAAACTGTCCAACCCACGCCAGCATGGAAAACGGATGTTAAATGATGATGATGAACATGCTAGAAATAGCAGCCAAATCTTTCTTGTGTCATATCCAACTCTCTTAAAGGGAAAAAGAACACATTAAATATTGTAGTTTTAGTTACATTATTTCTGAAAAGAAGAGATGGCCATGGTCAGAATGTTTCTGATGATAGGTTTGGCCAGTTCAGGAATGACCTGGAACTAAACAACCTGGTAGCCAATGGTAACAACCAACTGCACAACTCAAACTTGTTACTATCAACAAACAGTCCCAGCAGTAAAAGCTGTACAGACACCTTACAAAGGGCAGCCTTTGTGACCCTTTAAAGAGCTGTGAATGCTGCCCTTGGTAATTAGGGACCACTAATAAGCAAGATAATTTACCTTCTGTGGTAGTTTTCCTCGTTCGCAGAGCAACCTATCTCCATGGTTGACCTGACAACTCTCCAGAGTTGCCCACAGCTGGTTCAATATGGTGGATGGTTCACCACACCATGAGACTTTCCGTAGATGCCAACCTTCCACTGGTAAACAAGAAACATGATGAGAATGACACAGCAATAATATTTCTTCAAATACAGGCAAAAGGCTAAAAATTTTAGAAGGGGTTAATCAATTAAATTGACCACTACCTCAGTATATGGCTGGTACTATATCTTTTCTACTCTAGGCACAAGGCCTGAAATTTTGGGGGAGGGGCCAGTCGATTAGATCGACCCCAGTACGCAACTGGTACTTATATCGACCCTGAAAGGATGAAAGTCTAAGTCGACCTTGGCGGAATTTGAACTCAAAATGTAAAGACAGATGAAATATCACTAAGCATTTTGTCCAGTGTGCTAACAGTTCTGCCAGTTCACAGCTTTTCACTGTCGTAATAATAATACATCATTTACATTTGACAGATATATGTCCTCATCTTATTTGTTGTTAACACAACGTTTCGGCTGTTATACCCTCCAGCCTTCATCAGGTGTCTTGGGGAAATTTCGAACCTGGGTTCTTATTCCTAAGGTATTTTTTGATATTATTATTATTATTATTATTCAGGTCACTGCCTGGAATCAAATTCGGAATCTTGGGGTTAGTAGCCCGTGCTCTTAACCACTACACCATATGCCTGTTACGGACCCGGATTTTCCAGGGCCGCCGAGAGTGCACCAGACGCCGCCCAAGACGCAGCGCTCTACAGGCACCATATCCGTATCTCCGGACGAGCTGATTCCACGGACGCGGTCCTTTACGAAGAAGAGAGAGCTCTTCCCAGGGCAAATATCCGTTAATTGTAAATAATGTACATAATTCCTCATCTCTTAAATATAGAACTGAATGATAATTAATGTTTGTTTGAAATCCATATTTTCTTACAAATCAAAAAGATTCCAAGCATGAAACTGCCAATCAGTCAAGTAGATTAAGGCAGAATGCTGGACTCAAAAATATCAAAGTACTTCATTTCATTCTTTTATATTTGGAATTTAAATCATGTCATAGATGTCAGACAACCATCTCTTCATGCTGATGAAATGCACTGGAGATGATTTATTGAACCATAACAGTTATGCTTTGTGTCAATGTAAAGCAGCAAAAAATACAGATAGCTCAAAAGAGCAGGGCCTTTTGGAGTGGGAGCAACTAAAGACTCTACCCACTACAATAGAAACCTTGACTTACTAAACCAGGTGAGCTCTACTATAAATGATTATGTAGATATATTAATGAAGAAGGGTGACTCTACAATGGAAAATGTGGTATACTAACCCGGTAGGAGAGCATCCCATTTGGAAGCAATGTATCCAATACAACCTTCTACAGTTTCATCCTTGGCCAAAGTCAGTTCCAAATCAGCCTGAGTTGCGGTCAAACTGGCACCAAATCCAACAAACACTGTGATCTGGGAATTTAAACAACACCATAAAATATATATATATATATATTGCACAAAACCAACAAGAATTCTGAAAGCCACAGCAAAGAACTAGTCTACAAAAACAGTAATTATGAATTTAAAAAAAAAATCAATACAGAATAGAAGAGTATTTTTAGGTCTCCCACAACCAATCTCTCTTGTATTGACAACATAATAAACCACACCCAAACTAGGATTTTGTTCAGTATAAAAGGAGCTCCATGGCTTGGGTTAAGAAAGGGCCATTTGTGTCATGGCCCATATACACAGAACAATAGTGTCAACAAATGTATGACATTTGACATTAGGAAGGAGAACAGGGTGGTGAAAACGACATCGACAACGACAACAACAACAGAAGTGTAATGTACAAGTGTACGTGTGTAGCACTCACCTCATCTCTGCGCAGCTGTGGTTTATCTTCTAAGAAGAGCTGATGGTCAGTACCAGCCAAAACATTCTGGATCATGTCCTCTCCCCACACTGAAATATCAAGTTGAAATAACTTTTTAAAATATAGTGTGTGTGTGTGTGTGTGTGTGTGTGTGTGTGTGAATCCATGCAGAGAGAGATTAAAGAAGACTGCACTGCTTTGGATTTGTTACGCATGCAGAGGCTGACAGTTGGGTAAAGAAGTGCCAAATGATCCACGTGGAGGGAACTTGTGCAAAAAGAAGATTGCGGAAAGAAGCAGTGAAGGCTGATCTCAAGAGGCTCAACTTCAACAAGCCCTGGTTGTCTCAGTTGTCTCCTTGGTCTCACCCTGGGTACTCTTACTCTTTTCTCTTTTACTTGTTTCAGTCATTTGACTGCGGCCATGCTGGAGCACTGCCTTTAGTCGAGCAAATCGACCTCAGGACTTATTCTTTGGAAGCCTAGTACTTATTCTATTGGTCCCTTTTGCCGAACCGCTAAGTTACGGGGACGTAAACACACCAGCATCGCTTGCCAAGCGATGTTGGGGAGACAAACAGATGACACAAAAACATATACACACACATACATATATATACATATATACGACGGGCTTCTTCCAGTTTCCGTCTACCAAATCCACTCACAAGGCTTTGGTTGGCTCGAGGCTATAGTAGAAGACACTTGCCCAAGGTGCCATGCTATGGGAATGAACCCGAAACCATGTGGTTGGTAAGCAAGCTACTTACCACACAGCCACTCCTGTTATGAGGTCTGATCAAAAAGTATCAGGATTGGTGCCATGAAAGGTAAAATACAACACATATCGATTTGGCATTTAATATCCTTTGGAGTAGACCCCTTCTGACGATACACACTTTATCCAGCGTTGTTTCCAGTGATGGAAGCACTCGTGGAACTCCTCTTTTGGGATAGCAAGCAGCTGCCTCATCTTGGGTTTCCTTGACGTTTTGAAATCTTGTTGAGAATCTTCCACTGCAGTGACAGCCTTGGTTTTGGGGTCATAGCCTTAGACTCACAATTATGACTGCTTTGAAAAAAGCTTTCGTCTTCCTTGACACAATCATGGAGATCCTGCATAGCTGAAACCAAGCTTCTTTCTGAGATGACCACAGTCTACACACTCCCAAGCACTGCTATAAACAGAAGTGAGTGGTGACAGGATTCAAGGTAAATCTGTGCTAAGTGGTTTCACTCTGCATATTTTAGCTCTGCTACCATAGCAACAGTGCCGATACTGTTTGATCAGACTCCTATTGCTCAAAATAGAAAAGAGTAAGAGTACCCAGGGTGAGACCAAGGAGACAACTGAGACAACCAGGACTTCAAAGCTGAGCTTAAAGATATGTAAACTTCACTTCTATACAAGGCATGGTTATGATGTATTTAGTAGGGGCCTGCAGAAATAGACTCTAGGTGAAAAAACTATGAAAAGCAATGGTACTTACAGGGTAGCTTCCTGCTGGACAGGTCTTTCTCAATGGAAAGGCAGGTTTCATCTAGGGGTTTATTAATCCCTAGTTTGATTAAAGCAATGTCCTTCACCTCAGATACAAGCTGTGGAATGAATCATGGGAGACAAGAGTGAGGCAGGGGAGAAAAACAGAAGTGAGGATTTACTTATTTAACGCAATTACATTAACTGAAGCGATTTAGATGTCATTGTAACACACTGAATTAACTACAATACAGGATCTGAATAATAATTGAACATTAACATATGTACTTACCATATCTTTGTCGGTCTCAACCATCACAGTTGAACTTGTACTTTGCTGTGGACATCAACATAAAAAAAAATTTAAAAGGAAAAAAAATATTGGTCAAAAAAATTCGTTTGAAAATTCAAAAATTCAAATTAATGCAGAGGAAAATAAGCATTCTAAAAGTATTTGATAAAACTCATATTGAAAAAAAATATAAATCAACAAATCTGATTATCATAAAATACAAAATATTTTTTAATTTCATATTTAATGTTTTTGAAAAGGAAACATGGCAATTGGTCAATAAACATTTGTGTACTTCTGGTGTAAATATCGACATTTTCTTGTTTTATTTGTTAAGGACTGACCTTAGAGGGGATTCTTTGTCTCCCACAGTATGTACACGTTGGAGGATTCATTGAGACAGTAAATATCAATTTTCACCCATGATTGCAAGTCAACATGCTATTTGATATGCTTTAACACTTTTCATATCACTATATAATGTCTGATACTATTTGTCCATGCTAATATGTCACATCATGGCAGATAGGCTGGGCGTCAAAGGATCAATGTCTTTATCGCATATTGTAGCCTCATAGCCACAAATAAAGAACTATACTTGCAACCATTCATAAGCTCTATTGAACCTTACTTCTAAGTTTGATATATGATTGCCTATTTTCTTCAATATGACTTCTGGAAAAAAAAATGTGCCTATATATCTAATTGTATAGGTAAATATGCATATATATATATATATATATATATATATAGTTGAAAAACATCGTTATAGGTATAAATATACCATAAACAATTATAGAAAAATAGAGGAGAAAATGATGTTGAATCAAAATTAGATGTAATACAAAATAGGATTAAATTTAATTTTGATTCAACATCTTTTTGTCTTCCATTTTTCTATAAATGTTTATGGTATATTTATACCTATAACGATATTTTTCAATTACTATTTTCATATTCTTATTACTTGCTCTGGCTGTTGTTTATGAATATGAGGAATCTTTATTAGAAATCATTCTTTCTCTATTTTTGGACCTCTCGAAAAGTTTGAGTTCTTTTTTGAACTTATTTTTTCCCGCATATATATA
>NC_068989.1:84892801-84904630 GCF_001194135.2 Octopus bimaculoides
AAAAACTACCAAAAAAACATTTACCGAAAGCTGTATTAATTGAGAAACCAGTGGTTTGCCGTTAAGTTAAATGTTTTTAAGAGATTAATTTTGAAAGCTGCATTTCCTCGCTTTCGGTAAATATGTTGCTTATTTTTTGGTAGTTTTTGACTTATTTAGTCCCTCTAAGCGTGAGGCATTACTATATAGTTAATGCCCTTATATAAATTATATATATTTATGGGAAAAAAACAATGAGTTTTTTTCCTTATGGGGTTTTTTCATGCTGACTACTTGATAAATTCTTATAAAGATTTTATCCTATATTATATTATATATATATATATATACACACATAGATATCATCATACCAGCATGGAAGGTAGACGTTAAACAAAGATGACAATGAGGTGTGTGTGTGCGCACGTGCATGTGTAGGCATGTATGTGTATAAACTTGCTCTCAGTGACATGAGACTGTGACATATGGTTTCTCAGAACATAAATGGAACAGGATTAAATTTTTTAGTCTAATGTAAAGAAGTAGTAAAACTCACCTGACAGCAATTGTCCACACATACAAGTAGCTTACTTCTTTTTGTAATTGTCCAGTCTGTCAAACTTGGCCTGTCAATAGAAAAAGGCGAGGGTTAAGATAAGGGGACATAACCGTGCATGAAGAAGTTTGTATAGGGACTCACTGTACAGGTTCATGTAACCAATGTTGCTGAGAAAGGGAATTTCGAACATCGTGGATTATTAAATAAGGGTAAGCCATGGTTAGTTGGGGGCAATGCTGAGTAAGATTTTGCTGGGTAGATAAATCTAATGTTCATCTATCGTCAGACAGATGAAAGGCTATTTTTCTGATACTTAACAGTTTTACCAATCCCTGCCCCCCACCACCAGTAGTCAATAAAAAAAAAAGTAAAATTTTAATATTTATTTTTTGAGTGGCCCCACTACCAAATGGTCCATGGGCCAGTGGTTGGGGGTTCTTAGCGTATAACAAATCAGCAGGAGAAACAGGTGAAGAGGGGATAGTTACCCAGAGCAGAATTTGTCCTCCACAACCAGCTCATCTCCATCAGTAAGTCCAAGAGCAGACAAGGTTTGGTCCTCATTGCTATTGTTGTTGCTGTAGCAGATCTCAATGGCAGACACTTGGCTTCCTAAGAATGAGAGAAAAAGGAAGAGATATATAGAGAGAGAGCAGGGTACCATGAATGTAACCCACAAGCTGAAAGGCAACACACTTGATACAGTAGAAGGGAACATGAGACCACATGGCTGTGAAGTGAAATTCCTTATCACAATTATCAGCTTAAAAAACTGCCCGATAGGGCGGATTTTAAGCTAGTATATAGCTTTTAAGCAACTGAACCCCGAATAGGAAGATCTGCAAACAGGTCTCTGACTTGTTTTGGAAAATTTGTTGCAATTTCTTCCTCCAGAGTCATATCCCAAGGATGATCATATTCGTCGCCAAAAAATCACATAAGAAAATCGCCAAAAATAATCGCTGAATATTGCAATTAATTTAAATTATTCCCAAAATTTATTTCCAAGTTATAAAAATTGTTATCATACAAAAAAATGTGTCACAAAAAAATCACTGAAAACAATCACAGTAATGGAAACTTGAGAAACCAAAATTTCAGGATTGCAAGTCCAGATTTGGCCTGGAATGATTTTAATTTATTGTGTCGGTCTTTAGATTATAAAAATTGTTATACAACAAAATCACGTAGAGGACGAAAAAAAAAAAAAAATCGCTGAAAACAAGTGCAGTAACGAAAACTTGGGAATCCAAAATTTCAGGAGTGTGGGTCCAGATTCAGCCCAGAATGTTTTTAATTTTCTCATGGAGTTGGCCTGATCCCAAAATAGTATATGTTGGGCTATGGCATCTAGGAATAAAGTCGAAAAAGTGTGACACACTGATATTCGCATATATTTTATTAGATATATATATTCTTGTGAAGAATATATATTTGTGAAGGTTGGTAGCCTAGTGATTAGGCTGTTGCACTCACAATCACCAGGTTGTGGGTTCGATTCCCAGACTGGGTGTTGTGTTGCATTCTTGAGCAAAACACTTCAAAGTTGCTCGTCCTTCCTTTTGACCAGTGGGGAAAGTTTGGCCTGCTTGCCTAGCCAGCAGGGTGGCATCATTCAAAGGCTAAAACAATGCACAGCACATTGTGACCAGTAATGTATAACAACATCTGACCAGTCATGTGATCATGTGATATAGTCATGATTTAGCCATGATGGACAAGAACATACTGAAGCATCACCTACATACATATATTTACCTGTTTGCTGAAGTTTCTTAATGCTAATCTTCTTGACCGAGACACCAGTTCGTTGACTGACCAGAACTTTGAAGTCAGCCATAGACAGAGACTTGGAGTAGGCATGGCTAAACTGGAGAGGGTTACCATATATCACAGTCAACAGAATTGGTTCACTCTCTATACCTACTGGTATCTCCTGCTTCTGAACCTAGAACAGAAAGAGCAGAATAACAGTCCAGGTTATATAGTTATGATAGAAAAGGAGAAATATAGTGGAGGAATGAAAATGGATAGAATGGCAGGCTGGGTCATAATATAGTTGTTCAAAATAGGAAAAGAGAATACAGCTGGGGGATGACAATAAATAGAATGGCAGACTAGATCAAATTATGCTGGATTTTTAGCCCTGAGTCAACTCTCAACAAGCCGAATCATGATCAAGTGTTTTAGCTGTGATCATTTTGTCTATAGGCATACATAAATAGTGTCTGACTTATACTGTTTGATATCTCATTCTTTATGCAAGACTAAGGTGTGATTGTGCTTTGAATAAAATTTGGTTATCATTTCAGCATGTCAAGCAACCACATAGATAGAAGCTCCTTATTGTCTTGTGTTTGCATATATATATATCATCATCGTTTTGACATCCACTTTCCCGTGCTCGCACAGGTTGGATAGAGTTTGAGTCAGACTTTCCTATGGTTGGGTGCCTTCCCTGTCACCAATCTTCACCTGTGTCTAAGCAAAGTAATATTTCCCCATTGCCAGACATGTTTCCACAATATTCAAAATGAATGATTTAGCTTGTCAGACACTAGCAGTCACTTACAGCTATCACACGACATCAAGACAAGACACACAATGGATTTTCAGTTTCTGTCTACCAAATCCACTCAAGATTTTGGTCAGCTTGGGGCAATGGTAGACAACACCTGCCCAGAGTGCCATGCAGTGGTTGGGAGGCAAACTTTCTTAACCCCTGCACCTGAAGAGATATTGGTTCAAGATGAGTAAACAGTGCTATCTACTTTGGTTGTGGACACCAAAATTGTGATTAAGATTTGAACCTATGACCAAGTGAATAATCAATCACCCAGCATCTTAACCTCACAGGCATTGTGGCCTCTCCAATAATTATGTCGCAAACACTGAGAAAAACATGGATGAAGGGCCGTCCCCTCCACATATCTACTGATGGTTGAGATTGAGGGACATCAAACAGATGTTTACAACATTATCATCATTGTCTTTTAATGTCCATGTGCCTTGCTAGTATGGGTCGGATGGTTTGACAGGAGCCGATGTGTCCAAGGACTGTAGCATCATGCTCCAACATCAGTTTTAGCATGGTTTCTATTGTTGGATGCACAGCATGTACTGGGTCGTTTTTTTTTGTTTTTTTTCATGCCACCAACACTATTAAAGTCACAATGTATCTCTCAGAAACAAATGACCACTACATCTTTGACTTCACAGATGGAACTGGACAATGGCTACTCTAAAAGAACAACAATGAAGATGATATCACTTACCTGTTTCCCATCCCAAACAAACAACTTGGTACCATATTTGATTGGCAAACTTTCTATCACTTTGCTATCATCAGCTGCAAAATTCAAAGACAGCAAAATAAAAATAATAATGTTTCAAATTTTGGTCCAGCAATTTTAGGGGTGATGAGGTTAATTAATTACATGGACCCCAGTACTTGACTAGTACTTTATCTTACCGACCTTAAAGGGATGAAAAGCTAAGTTGACTTTGATGGGATTTGAGCTCAAATGTAAAGAGTCAGAAGAAATACCACTAAGCATTTTGTTTGACATGCTAACAATTCTGCCAGTTCAATGCCTTAATAATAATAATAATAATAATAATAATAATAATAATGCTTAACTATTAATCACATGTGATTGTGACTGAGTAGCTTGTATCATGCTTCTAATTAATTTAGATGCCAATCTAAGTGTGAGAAGACACCTTCCTATTGAAACATTAAGGATGTGACAGCGAGATGGAGAGTGGGCTGCACCAACACAAGGGTCGGTAAACCAGAACAATGTGAAATGATAAACAATGTTCAAATACATAAACACAGTCTGGTCTAGGAATCGAACCTGTGAACTTCAGATCCCGAGTACAACACACTAACCACTAGACCAAGCAACTTCACATAATGGTTTCTGATTTTGGTGAAAGACCAACTGTTTTGAGAGAAAGGGCTTAGATGACTAAACTTCTTCCAGTATTTGACTAGAGTTGTTTTTATCAACCATGAAAGGATGAAAAGAAAAACTTGACTATGACACAATTTGAAATCAGAATATAGAGAAATATTGCATGTTTTTCTGTAAGCAGAACATGCGGGACTAGTAGCTAACTATAATGGATAGTCTTAAATTTAATTACATTTTATTTCTATCACTAGCAACTTTATCTTTCTGGCTGTTGCAATGACTGAAAGACTGATCCCTGCATGAGAGAGAAAGAAACAAGAAAAGAGAGGAAATACAAATGTGGAAGGTGAAAAATGTGCAGGTAGGGAGCAGAGACCTGTCACTTACCCGATAAATGTTCATACAAATGACAGCCAGCCACAAGCTTCTTCAGTCGATGAATATGTATGTCTGGTCCTTGGACAGCATTCTGATCCAACTGCAATTTATACAACATAGACATCACCAGCAGAGTCAACAACAATAATATTGAGGAACAAGGGCCACCAGTTTTGGGGGATAGGGAATGATCATTGCTAGTACTTGACTCTTACTTTTTCCTTCCTTTGGCCTTCAACTTCTGATGACGTATTAGAAACGCTGTTGTAATATAGAGTGAGTCTTAGGCGTTCTAAACTTCTTCATGACAGAACACAGCCAATTTCTTACAGAAAGAGAATTGACTCCAGAACTGGGCCTGTGCTTTATTGGCTCCAAAAAGACTGAAAGGCAAGGCTAACTTCATCAGGATCTCAACTCAAGCGTTCAGAGAAGTGGAACAAATCAGATAAGACATTATATCCTACACACCAATGACTTTGCCAGCTTTACCAGTTATATACTGTTACATATATCAACCCAACAGAATGAAAGACAAAATCAACCTCAGTGGATTGGCAGATTCAGTGGAGCAGGAGACAAAATGTCATGAGCTACTAGTCAGTCTTATTTAGGTTATGAGTTTTTGTTACCATCTGCCCTTCCCAAAACAACATTATCTATTAACCCATCAGTCAGTCTCTACTCTTTCTATATATCATTCCCAATATATCTGCCCAACCTATCTTCTCAAGACACAACATACCACACCATCTGCAACCCTCCCACTGTATATCCTCTACCTCCAACCCATCACCACTCCATGCCAATTGATGCAACTCTTCTACCCAAAAACCACACCATACCATTACTGGCCCACCAACCACACCAACTCCAACCCAACTACCATACACACCACCTCTCACCATCACACAACACCATTCTTATTGACATACCTCTCTCACAGAAGCCTTCAACTCAGCCACAGTTTTCCGTTTATCCATGACCAGGGACTGGAAAGGTTGATGGTTTTCACAAGGATGAAGTGCTCCATCTCGGTACTCGTAGTAACAGGAGTAGTGGATCTGTAAAGCTATTTGGTGTATAGAGCTATCATAGGTCAACCTATAAAGAGAAAGGTAAATAAACAATCAGATTTAGCCAAAAAAAAAAAAAAAAAAGTACATAATATTCAGCATTATAGGTACAGGAGTGACTGTATGGTAAGTAGCTTGCTTCCCAACCACATGGTCATGGGTTCAGTCCCACTGCATGGTACCTTGGGCAAGTGTCTTCTACTAAAGCCTCAGGCCGACCAAAGCCTTGTGAGTGGATTTGGTAGACGGAAACTGGAAGAAGCCTGTCGTATATGTATGTCTGTGTGTGTGTGTTTGTCCCCCCCAACATTGCTTGACAACCGATGCTGGTGTGTTTACGTCTCCGTAACTTAGCAGTTCGGCAAAAGAGACCGATAGAATAAGTACTAGGCTTACAAAGAATATGCTCTGGGGTCGATTTGCTCGACTAAAGGTGGTGCTCCGGCATGGCTGCAGTCAAATGACGGAAACAAGTAAAAAGAAAGAATAATTACAACTGAAGCAAAACATAACTACATCAGTTGTTAATTTCTACAATTAAACTTTACCTCATCACTGGATGTAGCAAGCAGTGACTGGGACATCTAACTTAGCACCTATGGAAGATAACTTTTGTGCCAAATTTTAGCCTACATCAACTTAACTATGATATGTAACTAACATTTCCTAACCTTGCGTCATCCACTCCCAACCTATACAACACACCAATTCCACACAGTCTCCATGAGCAGAAACCGTGAAAGCATCCTCAAATGGATGCTTTCCAGCCAACCATCATTAGCATGTCGAGTAGGCATAAGATGAGAGGAGCATGTGCTTGTATCTGCCTGTATATCAACCCATGCCAGCATGGGACAGACGGTATATGTGCACGCACGTGCACACACAAATTGTTAAATAACATTCATCTTGTATGGCTAGGATGTGCTACTTTGAATAAGACATGACCTGGCCTGTGGCAACTTCTGCCAATATAGAGACATCATCATCATCGTTTAACGTCCGCTTTCCATGCTAGCATGAACCAGATGGCTGCACCAGGCTCCAATCTGATCTGGCAGAGTTTCTACAGCTGGATGCCCTCCCTAACGCCAACCACTCTGAGAGTGTAGTGGGTGCCTTTTACGTGCCACCGGCACGAAGGCCAGTCAGGAGGTACTGGCAACGGCCACGCTCAAAATGGTGTATTTTACATGCCACCTGCACAGGGGCCAGTCCAGCGGTACTGGCAACGAACTTGCTCGAATGTCTTTTCACGTGCCACTGGCACAAGTGCCAGGAAGGTGATGTTGGTAACAGTTGAAGAAAAATAAAAAAGAACTAAAAATGATGACACTTCTCAACCCTGCAGTACAAAGTGGTACATTAATTTTGTCAGTCAGGGAAACTGATGCGAGCAGAATTATGTGCAAGGGATGGTGACAGGAAGGGCATTTGGCCATAGAAAATCTGCCTCAATGAACTCCATCTGACCCAATACATGAGAAAATGGGTGTTAAAACAACACTGCTGCCAATTGTATTTGTAGGCCAATAACTAGGAGAGAGATGGGCTCTAAAGTTAGCTACCTTGGTTACACTACACAAAAATTAAATCTTTGGGACAATTTTATCAATAATTATATCTACACTCTCTGAGTGGTTGGTGTTAGGAAGGGCATCCAGCTGTAGAAACTCTGCCAAATCAGATTGGAGCCTGGTGTAGCCATCCGGTTTCACCAGTCCTCAGTCAAATCGTCCAACCCATGCTAGCATGGAAAGCGGACGTTAAATGATGATGATGATGATGATGAACAAACCCTTTCTGGGGTGGTTGTAAAATTAGAACCACTACAGTTAGATTGTCAGTAACTCAGCCCCTTCAAGCTCAACCTGAAACCCACTTCTCATGGTACACAAGTTTATTTTTTGCTAATATAAACCATGGTTAGTTTGCAGAGAATATTAATCGATGGTGGAGAAGATAAGAAACCCCAGTTTCTTAACCAAATCAAAGAACAGAAAATACAGATTTACCTTTCCTTTTCAATGTTTTTATTATCGAGCAAGGCCTTCTGCAGTAAATAACCAGGAACCTTGTAAGCAGGGTTGCTCCAAGCTGACAACCAATAATAATAATATAAAGATGAATTAGTTCACAGATTTAAGATCACCACAAAACTATTATGAAGAAACACATCAATAACAAGAAACACTGTTAGTTTTCTCTCTGTTGTTGCATATTACCCTATTTCCCAGTATATTAGTTGATGTACTATGTTGCGTTAACATTCCAACATTGTTACCATCTTTCCAAATCTTGTATTTCACATGGAATTTGTGACTCGGCAAAGTCAGCTTGGTGTATTAATCAACATACTATTTTTTGGTGTAAATTTTGACCTGATATTTGACTTGTATACCAGGAAATATGGCAAGGCAACAGATTGGTATACTTGTTAGAGCAGTGGGTAGAATGCCTGAATATTTTGCAGAAATTTGTTCCAACTGTTCTGAGTTCAAATCCCACCAAGATCATTGGTTTGGCGCATTTTTATTGACCCCCTTCAACGAGAGTGATGGAGTAGCAGAATTATTAGAGAGTTGGGAAAGAAGCCTTGAGGCTAGCAATGACAGATACCTTGAGACCAGTAATGACACTGGTACCAAGCTGTGTCAGTCCAAGTTGGTGACCTTTCCCTTATATAACAGTGATATGGAGGAGAAAATTGCATGCATAGGCAATTGCAACATTTCTCCCAAAACCTCCAGCCCAACCCTGTACATATGTGTAGATATATGATCGACATTGACTGACAGAGGTCCTGTATGCATGCATTGGATGGTAAAGAGCAATGGCATGTAGCAAAATGCTGTTCTGTGAGAGACCAGTTCAACTCATGCCAGCAAGGAAAATGGCAGTATAACAATGATAATGACAAAAATATAATGCACCCATTACCTGTTTTGGAAGATTTTTCTTTTATCATCATCACAATCATCACCATTTAACATTTGTTTTCCATGTTGGCATGAGTTCACCAGTTTAAGAGGAAGTGGTGAGCCAAAGGACTGTACCAAGCTCCTATGTCTGCTTTGGCATCGTTTCTACAGTCAGTGGCCCTTGCTAACACCAGCCACTTTATAGAGTGAAATGGGCGCTTTTTATATGATGCCAGCACAAGTGAAGGTGCTAAATAACTTGCAAAACAAGACCCTTCTCAACTGAGTGGGGTGGCTTTGTGCCAGGTGACAAGAGGTTCAAGTACAATAGAGGGATAGATTATTGCTTCAAATATGATCTATGTCAACAGACACACAACACGACATTTTGTAACCCTTTTGTTACCAACCCGACTGAAACTGGCTCTGGCTCTGTAGTACAAATGTCTTTTTTTTCTTAAGTTCTGAATTAAAATCTTCCACCAAACCTTAGTCACAATTTATGTTCCTAACACCAGCTTAATGATAACCAAGTTATTCTACTAAATTCTTTGTTATATTTAAAATAAATTGAAAGAAACACAGAGCTTCTCAAAATAAATACAGTAACGAAAGGGTTAAGGTTGGAATTGATGAATTTGCAGTCAGTAGTCCAAAATAGTAACTTTATATCCATCATGACTCCCCTCAATACATACACACATACACTAAAAGGAAAGGAACTTGAAGAAACACAAAAACGTCCAGAAAAGACTAGAGAAGCAGGAGAAAACATCAATATAGTTAAAAGTTGTAAAACAGCACAGGAGAGAATTTGGAGTGAATTAGGGTTATATGTTTCCTATTCACTATCATTTGATAGTTCTACTCACCTGAGGGTGGCCGATGGGAGGTTTTACGGTAAAACAGCATATAGGCACTTTCGCGACCCATAAACTGTTTCTCAATGTCAGCTTCATTGATGGGGCTCACATCAGAGTCATCAAAATCAAACCAACCACTGCAGGGTTTCCTGGTTGGTACAGCAGCTTCTGGTCCTTGTGGGGGTGAAACACTGACAAAAAAAATAAATAAATAAAAAAAAAGGTATTTCTCTATCACATGATATGTGTGTGTGTGTGTGTGTGTGTGTGTATAAAAAAGTGCTGAGTTCTAATTGTGGAGGGTACCTGTAGAAGGGGTAGACCTAAGAAGACATGGGATGAAGTGGTAAGAAAGGATCTTCAGACACTAGGCCTCAATGAGGAACTGACAAGGTATCATAAGTGGTTGGCATTCGGAAGGGCATCCAGCCGTAGAAACCATGCCACAACAGATAATAGGAGTCGGGACTGTTCCATGTCAAACAGTCCAACCCATGCCAGCATGGAAAGAGAATGCTAAACAATGATGGTATGTATAAATGTGTTAGTAAATATACACACATACGCATTGTATACACGTGCATGAGCACATTCGCATGGACATGCACCACACGCAGATATACAAAGACGTGAGTGTCACTGACAGCAGATATGATAAGGTGTTGAGGGTAATGGCAAATATGAGAGTGTGTTAAAGATGAGGTATGGCAGTCATACGATGCAGTTCAGAGAAGAGAGATATTGAGAGGCACAGAAGGAGGGGGGGGGGTGATCAGTGAAAAATAAAGCGGGAAGCGATGATACTGAGAATGAGTAATGGATGTTAAAAGTGGATCCAAGGAGGTGGGGGGGAAAATGATATATTAGATAACTTAGTTATCAAATTTATCATCGTTCATCATCATCGTTTAATGTCCGCCTTCCATGCTGGCATGGGTTGGACGATCTGATTGAGGACTAGCGAACCAGAAGGCTACACCAGGCTCCAATTTGATCTGGCAACAGGCAGTACTGGCAACAGCCACGCTCAAAATGGTGTTTTTTATGTGCCACCTGCACAGGAGCCAGTCCAGCGGCACTGGCAATGACCTCGTTCGAATGTTTTTTCATGTGCCACCAGCACTAGTGCCAGTAAGGCAACACTGGTAATGATCACACTCAAATGGTGTTATTTATGTGCCACTGACACAGAAGCCAGACAGCTGCTCTGACAATGATCACACTTGGATGGTGCTCTTAGCACTATTTTGGCACATCATCATTTAACAACCATTTTCCATGCTAGCATATATTGGATGGATTGACAGTAGCTGGTTGCACCAGGCTCCAATTGTCTGTTTTGGCATGGTTTCTACAGCCAGACGCCCTTCCTAATGCAAACCACTTTACAGGATGTATAAGCTGCTTTTGACATGGCACCAGATATCAGTTTTAGTTATACAAAAATGGAACGATCATAGCTGGAACCCTTGTGATTATATATATATATATATATATACGTGCTGGATCAGAGCTGATTTAGAGGTTAGACAGTATCACCACCAACACACATAGTTGTCAGAGGTTGGGAAATGGTAATGATAGACACTTACCCAGAATTGGAACTAAGATCGGTGTTCAATGTAGTCTGAGTCCCCTCAGCTGACTGTGACTTCTTGGTTAGAGGGGTGCTGAAATCAGGGGAGCTTGTTGCATGTCCGTTAATTTGTGGAGACTCAGAATTTGAGTCATTGCTGGAGTGTGGGCTGGAGACCAGGGAGACAGTAGTGTTGTCTGCATTGAAATCAAACTTATCGGAATGGGAATGCAGGAACTGAAAACAAGAATGGAAAAAAAATTTTTTATTTCTCACATAGAGAAAAGACCAAATATTGTGGCAGTGTGGGGGGGGAGCTTAGTTAACTAAATTAAGCTCAGTTTTGACTGAGACTTTTATATTATTAACTCTAAAAGGATAAAAGATAAAGTTGACCCCTGTAACATTTGAACCCAGAATGTAAAGTGGCAGAACAAATACTCCGAGATATTTTGTCCAACGTTCTAATGAGCCTGCCAAATAATAAGGATTTCTTTTATCGCTACAGCTCTCTCCCAGAGCATTCAAATTTGAAGAAAATGATATCAAACATGTTA
>NC_068989.1:84905446-84907783 GCF_001194135.2 Octopus bimaculoides
ATATATATATATATATATATATATACTTAATCATATGAAAGGGAAATGGAAATTAATAAAACTTTTCACTTGCAAGTGGCCTAGCGTATAAAAGTTTAGTCCGAAAGAACAGCTAGGTTCTAGAACCACAAAATTAGGGATAAAATCTCGAAAGGAATGAAATGAAAAATAAAAACTTTTACCATTTATTTTCCTGGACCAATTGGTTTCTGACTTTAGTTTAGCAAATAAGATAATTTGCTAGGTGAAGTCGTTATCAACAGGTACACCTAAGACTAAAATATATAAACACGAGGCAATCAATTCCATGCCTCTCGTTTATACATCCTAATTCTGCCAACAAGAATCTCAATAATAATAATAGTAATAGTAATAATAATAATAATAATAATAATAATAATAATAATGATAATAATAATACATATCGCCAGCCACCAAGGAACATGCTCAACTGGATAAGGTCAAACAACTGACAAGCAAATCTGTGGTATTGAGCAGAATATTTGCTGTAGCCCATTATTCAGGGACCTTTTGAGTGGGATGGGCTACTCGACCTGAAGAAAATTCTAACTGGGACCCACCTGCAAGGTCATGCGCTGTTTCTCTTGATATAAGATCACCATGTGGCGCACATATGGTTGTGATGCATGTGCCTGGTGTACCCTTATCAGACGGGTAGTCATGATGGGTATAATGGGCTTTGTATATTTTACCCCAGTGTCACTTTGATGGCAGGCACTGCTCTCTCACTCAATAATAATAATAATAATAATAATAATAATAATAATAGAGCATGTTAGTAATATGTGTGTTAGATAAAGGAAACTTACCATACAGAGTTTATCAACTGGTAGGGTATGATTGTCAGCCTTCAACAATATGTTCATCAACATTAAAGCAGGTCCTTCAGCTTTGTGGGAGTTAAATAGTCCTTGATAATTAACATCTTTCTCTTTGGTACTAACCAGGGCTGGACTAGAAGAGGACTGATGAACCACAACCTCCTTACACTACAAATGTATAAAATAAATATATACATACATATAACAAAAGGCAAAAGGGATTAATAAAGCCAGGCAGATAGCTAAAAAGCACTCAGTGTTAAACGAACTTGGCTAATTATTTACATTTGATGGATATTTGTCCCCATCTTGTTTGCTGTTAACATTTCGGCTGATATACTCTTCAGCCTTTTTCAGATGTCCTGGGGAAGTTTCGAACCTGGGTTCTCATTCCTAAGGTATTTTTCAATGCTGTTATTATTATTATTCAGGTCACTGCCTAGAATTGAACCCGGAATCTTGGGGTTAGTAGCCTGCGCTCTTAACCACTACGCCATACGCTGAGAGGCACAACAACAGCCTAGCATGGTTAACTTATGAAATTAACATGAGAAGGGGTTTCAGAAGATCACTGAAGTAGCTCCAACACAAACACCCACACACGTCTAGCAATGAACTTACCGTTTCTGTCCAAGTACCAAGCCCATCAATGTCTTTGATATAAGCATGATAGTGGCCACCATGGGTACTGCCTCGATGAATAACTAAGGAAAACAGTTCATATTCAGGACTCTCATCAGAGGAGGGCTGAAAATATAATAATAATAATAATTAATTCTGTTTTATTGGCTACAAGGGCTAATATAAATCAAAACATATAAAGACAAAGACAGGATGAAAAGTACAAAGGGTTTCGTCTAAAAAGAAAATGTTCGTGTAAACATTAAAATACCAATGAAAAATATAACAAGTAAAACTCCCAATAAGGGGAGGCACTTTGAAAGGTTATGCATGGAAAAACCCATAAAAGCCACGGGAGCCTAGTCAAAAGGGGTAGAGAGCCCCTTCTTTTATATTACCGTTTTTTTTTTACAGATGTAACTTCAGAATTGGTTCGTTCATACTGGCCATTTTACAGACAGTCACCCACCTTTCAATAAATTTGCTACGAGACAGTACTTCCCTCTCTACTCTCATCTACCTTTTCAAGTGGAACTTGAACAAGTTGATGAGGCCTTGGCCAAAGAAGAAAGTGTAATAATGGCTTCAAATTTTGGCTTAAAAGTCAGTAATTTTAGGCGAGGGATTATTAAGTCAAATACATTGATTCATCATCATCATCATCATCATCGTTTAACGTCCGCTTTCCATGCTAGCATGGGTTGGACGATTTGACTGAGGACTGGTGAAACCGGATGGCAACACCAGGCTCCAATCTAAATTTGGCAGAGTTTCTACAGCTGGATGCCCTTCCTAACGCCAACCACTCAGAGAGTGTAGTAAGTGCTTTTACGTGTCACCTGCACGAACATGATTTCTATGACGAAAATCTGTT
>NC_068989.1:84909060-84911712 GCF_001194135.2 Octopus bimaculoides
TTGGCTTGCTGGGTCTTCTCACGCACAGCCCATTTCCAAAGGTCTCGGTCCGTAGTCATCGCCTCGGTGAGGCCCAATGTACGAAGGTCTTGCCTCACCACCTCAGCCCAGGTCTTCCTGGGCCTACCTCTTCCACGGGTTCCCTCAACTGTTAGGGTGTGGCACTTTTTCACGCATGTTAGGGTGTGGCACTTTTTCCAGTGTTCTAATTTGATCTACCATGAACATAAATCTGAAAGAAATGTCACTAAACATTTTTGCCTCATGTGCTAATGATTCTGCCAGTTTGTTGCCATGATAATAATAATAATCCTTTCTACTAAAGGCACAAGGACCGAAATTTGGTGGGCGGAAGGGACTAGTCGATTACATTGACCTCAATGTTTCACTGATAATTCATCAACCCCAAAAGGATGAAAGGCAAAGTCAACCTCAGTGGAATTTGAACTCAGAACATAAAGACGGACAAAATGCTGCTAAGCATCTTGCCAGGCATGCTAACTATTCTATCAATTCACCGCCATAATAATAATAATAATAATAATAATAATAATAATAGTAATCCTTTCTAGGCACAAGGCCTGAAATTTGGGAGGAGAGGGCTTGTCAATTACACTAACCCTCACTGCTCAACTGGCACTTGTTTCATTGACCTCAAAAGGATGAAAGGACAAATCAACCTTGGTAGCATTTGAACTCAGAACATAAAGCCAGAAGGAGTGGTTGCTAAGCATTTTGTCCAATGTGCTAATGATTCTGTGAACTCAGCACCTTGATAATAACAACAAGGATTTCTTACATAGATTTGAGGTCTCAAATTTGGGAAAGAGAAGAATTGAGGAAGAAGGCCTTAAACTGGGCAAAGGGTTAGTTAATTAAATCAAGCCAGTAATTGACTAGTAATTTTGTTTTATCAATCTTGGATGAAAGGCAAAGTTGATTTCAGTTTAAAACTGAAACTGTAAAGAACTGGAACAAATATAGCAAGATAATCCAAAGTTCTGACAATTTGTCAATCTGTATTGTGCATAAAAAAACCCATATTGTCAATAAATTCTTGTATTCAAAGTTGAATGTGATACTTACTGAGTCCACAAAAGCTGACATGTCAATGAATTTTGGAAAACTGAACTTGCCCGTTTCCTGAGGGAGACAAAATTTTAAAAATTGATCCAGAAAAATATATAGAAGTGAAATAAAATAATTGTGTTAAAAAAAGGGTGAGAGGGAGTAGCTAGGAAGAAGATAGTGATGGAGTGCCAGAACAAATCCTCAAGGAGCAAAAGAGGTTAAGGGATGGGGGGGAGAGAGACTTGTGATGATGATAAAAACAACAAAGTAGAATGAAACAAACGAACTTGACAAACGGACCAACTAAAAATGAAAATCTGTGACTCACCTTAAAGCGTTGCATTTTAACAAAATCATAACTGAATCGAAGCAGAGAAAAACTCATGATGGGAGGTAGGGAACGTAATTTGGCACCCTGGAAATAAGGATAGGTTTTTGGAACAGTTAATAAGTTTGGTAATTAAAATAAGAAATTAAAAACTAATGGATTCATTTGATAACAGTGAGAATATTCATTCAAAGGCTGGCTGCAGAAATTATAAAATGAAATCAGTAATTAAAATAGGGTAATTTCATATGTGAAAATATTTGAGGGTTCAGTGAAGCAATTAAGATTTAATCAACAATTAAAATAGAGTTAATTTGATGTTATATATTAATATGTAGACTGGTTTTGTTTAGCTAATGGAAATGGAGGATGAACAATAAGGTAAATGTATGCATCTAAATAGTGGAGGTGCAATGGCCCAGGGGTTAGGGCAGTGGACTCGCGGTCATAGGATCGCGGTTTCGATTCCCAGGCCAGGCATTGTGAGTGTTTATTGAGCAAAAACACCTAAAGCTCCACGAGGCTCCGGCAGGGGATGGTGGCGAACCCTGCTGTACTCTTTCACTACAGCTTTCTCTCACTCTTACTTCCTGTTTCTGTTGTGCCTGTAATTCAAAGGGTCAGCCTTGTCACTCAGTGTCATGCTGAATATCCCCGAGAACTACGTTAAGGGTACACGTGCCTGTGGAGTGCTCAGCCACTTGCACGTTAATTTCAGGAGCAGGCTGTTCCGTTGATTGGATCAACTGGAACCCTCGACATCGTAAGCGATGGAGTACCAACACACAACACACACACATGCATCTAAATACTAAAACAGTAAGATTTAGTGCTTATTGAAATAAAGAGAAATTAATTTTATATGTTTAGGGTTCTTCTCTCTTCTTCATTTTAATATCTACAATGGGATTTCTTTTTATGACTTGATCAATGTGACTGTGAGTAGGGAGCAGCACCTATGACCCTTTCAAAGGCTTTCAAAACTGACGGAAAGACTAGAAGTTATCCTCAGTCTTGACACCTGGCCCAAATTGATTGCAACCAAACAGACTCTGCTAAAAGCATGTGCAGTGGCATTAAGCTAAGCGACAGACTAACCACCTCACAAAATGGGTGGTTGCAATCATTGGTGGTGGTGGTGGTGGTGGTGGTGGTAGCTGTTGTGGTGGTGTTTAAGCCTAAGCTCAAACCTGATCCAGAAACATGATCAAAGATGTTCCAGTTATGACCATCATCATCATCATCGTTTAACG
>NC_068989.1:84912118-84917831 GCF_001194135.2 Octopus bimaculoides
GATCTCGCTCGAAAATATAAAGTCTTATTTAAAAAAAAAATCAGTGAGTTCATAATCAAATATCCTAAATGAACGATACTTCCCACTTCACAGTTGAGTGGTCAACAGAAAGAAGGAAGCTCATATTGATCCAAATGGAAAAAAAATTGCTCCAACAAACGAAACCAGTAAACAAGGGAATATCAAACAATAAGGAAACAAAAAGATAAGGAAACTTCAGTGAAGCTAGGGGTTGATCCCTGCAACTTACTTTTTTGGCAATCACTAGCTTCTGACAGGGGTCACAGTAGTACTTGTTGTTTCCAGCCATGGTCTCCAGTTCACAGTACAATGTAGAAAGGGCTTGTTCCAGACTGCTGGAGTCCTTAGATACACTCAATGGAATATCTACAAAGTCTTCCTAGAGACAGAGACAGAATTTTAATAGCACATAGCACATTCAATATACTTCATTCATGGCAATATATTGAAGGGCAGAATAGTATTTAGAGGCGGTGGTGGTGGTAGTGGTGACGGCATGGATAGAGATGGTAGTGGTATTAATAGAAGTATATTAATGCGGGTATATGATGAGTGGCGGTGGTGGAGGTAATGGAGAGATGTTAGAAGTGGCAGGTGATGATTGAGAAATATTGATGGAAGACAAGTGTTAACAGAAGATATATGTTAATAGAGAAGGCATTTGCAAGGTTTATAATCACAGAACAGTCAGTATGACGTCAGTGACAAAGTAAAGTCTTATGTCAATATGATGTCAGCATGAGAATAATCATTGACAGAACAGCTTTATGTTTGTATGACGTCATTGATAGGGAACAGGCTTTTGTCAATATGACATCATTGACAGACAAGTCATATGCCAATATGATGTCATTGGCAGGGGAGTCTTATGGTAATATGACGTCAATGACAGGGGAGTCTTATGGTAATATGACGTCATTGACAGGGGAGTCTTATGGATATATGACGTCATTGACAGGGAAGTCTTATGGATATATGACGTCACTGGCAGGGAAATCTTATGGAAATATGACGTCATTGACAGGGGAGTCTTATGAAAATATGACATCACTGATAGAGAAGTCTTATGTCAATATGGCGTCATTGATAGAAGTCTTATGCCAATATGATGTCATTGATAGAGAAGTCCTATGTCTGCATGATGTCAATATGAGAGCAGTCCAATATCAGTGTGATGCTTTTACCATTCACCTTGTTTAATGCTATAATGTACAATAATACACCAAAATATTTGACTTACTTGTCGTTCACTGATGTTACCGCATTCAGAACAGATGATCTGATAAAAAAAGAAAAAAAAAAGCATCAAAATTTGTTCTTACTGAGAATAGTGAACATTTATTTGCACATTAAATACAGAAATGTAAACCGTATAGCTCCAAGACCAGGAAGATCGTGTTTGTAGTGCCCGTCATTTGTCATGGTAACTAAACACAACTGGTCAGGAGACAACATGGAACTCTAAATTATAAATTCATTAGTTTCTTGTTACTATGTTTATGAAAACACCAGCTTTATTAGATAATTGTTAAAAAAATGACCAACATTTTTTTGGCATATTTGTACTGTCCAATTTATTTCAGATATTTCCCCCAACATTTTACAACTAAATAAAAGAAAAAATATGTATCCCAGTTTTACAATCATGAGTAGTGATTCAGAATTTAGAAGCTATTTTGAGATGAAAAGAAAAATCAAGCAAAATATGCCACTGTGTAATGAAGGATCGGATATTCTGATATCCGATAGTAAAAGCAGTGACTATACTAACAGCTCCAATTACGAAAGTGATGAGTTTACCAGAAGCAGACTAGAGTACACATCTAAAAAGTGACTTTAAATAAGATTTTTCAGAAGAGATGAGAAGAGACAAGACCCAATTATACTCTTTGTGTATATATATATTGTTGTATATATATATATATTGTTGTATTTGGGGATGGTCATGTTGCCAGTTTAGCCAACTGACATAAACTTTCAGTACACTGTCAAGTGGTTGGCATTGGGAAGGGCATACAGCCATAGAAACCATGCCAAAACAGACAATTGGAACCTGGTGCAGCTCTCCAGCTTGTCAGTGGCTGTCAAACTGTCCAACCCATGCCAGCATGGAAAAAGGGCTTTAAATGATGATTTTATTTACTTGTAAGGTGAGTTACAACTTTTGCTTAATTTATATGTGAATCATTTTTGGATGTTTATATGTCTTTATGTGTGTTTACATCTGAATATTTCATTATATTATATGTGTGTGGATTTGTTTCCTTTTGTTGTCAATGTGTGAATTTATTTCATTTTATAGTTTTCTTCTGACCTAAATTCCAGTATTCTTTGTTCTATTTTTACCTTTATAGTACATCCGTCTTGTATGCTTTCTACTAGAATGTTCTAATATACCCAGCCAAGCGTTAGCTAATAACTCATTTTCTATGGCAATCATCTACGTTTAATGTCCGCCTGCTATGCTGGCATGGGTTGGACAGTTTGATAGGTGCCTGCGAGGTAGAAGACTACACAGCAAGCTACTGCGTCTGTTTTGGCATGGTTTTTACAGCTGAATGCCTTCCTAGCACCAACCAATTTTGCCCTTCCTAACACCAAAATTTTGCTGAACTTACCTGTGTTTACCTGTAATTAGATTCATATCGAGAGGAAAATTACATAATAGCTTTAAGAACCATTTACTAAAAAACTTGTAAGTCATTAAATAAAACAGGTTATAGTTGTTTTATGAAATCAATCTCAATTATTTTAGAATTTAATTGAATTTTATAATTAATTAATTGGCGGTGTAATTTAGTTATAAATATAGTGACAAAAGGGTTAAATAGAAGAATACAGAGTAAGAGAATGGGGATAAGGAGATGGTATAATGGCCTCAAATTCTGGCACAAGGCCAACAATGTGCACTCCATTGACACACGCACCCTAAATGCAATTCTCAGTGAGATTCAGTGAGACAGAGAATGTGAACAGGCTGGCCTTTTAAAATACAGGTAAAATTTGTTTTTGCTAGCTGGGTGGACTGGAGCAACATGAAATAAAGTGTCTTGCTCAAGAACACAACGTGCTCCTGGGTATTGAACTCATGACCGTGAGCCAAATATTCTAACCACTAAGCCACACACCCTCCCTATCCCGATCCTGTTACGGAGGAGACAGACTCAATCTAACAAACCAGAGATCAGAACTAAATGATTACAATAAAGGAGGAGGAGGAGGAGGAATTATGAGGGAGGCATGAGTGGTGAGGGGTGAATGGGGGAGGAGGAGGTATGAAGAAGAAAGAGAGGAAATTCAGAGTAAAGTTGAGGAAAAAGGAATTTCTTACTTTGTTGACAACTTGCCCATGGTAGAGTTTGTGGATAAGATTTTGGCCAGAAGTACCGACCAAAGAGTCTTCAATAGCACTGAACAGAATACGGTTAAGTTCTTGGACATCGTGTTGCTGCATTTCCTGTGTAAACAAACAAAAACACATTCACTGACCTTGCAATGTATAACATAATAATCAAGGGCTGGGGTCGACTCAACTGACTTCACCCTCCCCATAGAATTGCTGACCATGTGCCAAAAATTAGAAAAAAATTATTATTACTATTTTTATTATTTAGGCACAAAGGACTAGGCGTGGAGGCGCAATGGCCCAGTGGTTAGGGCAGCGGACTCGCGGTCGGAGGATCACGGTTTCGATTCCCAGACCAGGCGTTGTGTGAGTTTATTAAGCGAAAACACCTAAAGCTCCACAAGGCTCCGGCAGGGAGTGGTGGCGACCCCTGTTGTACTCTTTTGCCCCAACTTTCTCTCACTCTTTTTTCCTGTTACTTGGGTAAAGCTGCAATGGACTGGCGTCCCATCCAGCTGGGAGGGGCAACACACATGCCATAGAAACCAGGAAACCGGGCCCATGAACCTGGCTAGGCTTTAAAAGGGTGCATAAATAAAAAAATAAAAAACAAAGGAATAGGCACTGCTGATTAAGTTAACCCCAGTATTTAACCACAGAATTATGGAAAACAAAGTTGACTTTAGTGGGATTTGGAAAAGGAATTTTGTTTGATGCTCTACCAATTCTATCATCCACTATCATTTAACACACACACACAGTATTTACTCAAGTACAATATGATCTTAAATAATGTGACCCCACTTTTAGTACCTAAAAATTATTAATATTTTTTATACTCTTATCAAGTATAATGCCGACCCTGGTGTTTTGTATGAAATTTGTCACATTATACATGAGTATATGCAGTGTATACATGTATATATACATGAGTATATGCTCATGTACAATGATGTGTGTATTACTGTAGGTGCCAAAAGATGAAGAACCACAAGAAATGGCAAGAAGTTGTTGGACTTATCCAACTCACACCAGCATAGATAAACAAGTGTGAAATAATGATCACACACACACACGCACACGCACACACACACACCATCATCATCATCATCGTTTAACGTCCGCTTTCCATGCTAGCATGGGTTGGACGATTTGACTGAGGACCGGCGAACCAGATGGCTGCACCAGACTCCAATCTGATCTGGCAGAATTTCTACAGCTGGATGCCCTTCCTAACGCCAACCACTCCAAGAGTGTAGTGGGTGCTTTTACGCGCCACTGGCACGAGGGCCAGTCAGGCGGTACTGGCAACGGCCATGCTCAAAATGGTGTTTTTAACGTGTCACATATATATATATATATATATATATATACTCTCTTTACTCTTTTACTTGTTTTTGCCCCCATCAAAAACACAATTAGGTGCAGTGATCTTACCTCGTTGTTTGTCCATCCAAAACTTTCAGTCAGTTCCACTGTAGAGATACTGCGAAGATCTGCAAATAGCAGCTGGGTGAAGAGACGCTGTAGTTGCAGAGGAATAACACGAACCTGGGTTAAAAAAGAACAAGCTGATGGTTAGAGAGACTATTTGACTAGGGTCAGATCTGTGCCTTAAACATTTAGTACTGATACCATCTAACAGTACATAGATAGATGATGGGCTTCTTTCAGTTTCCGTCTAACAAATCCAATCATAAGGTTTTGGTTGGCCCAAGGCTATAGTAGAAGACACTTGCACATGGTTGGGAAGTGAACTTCTTACTACACAGCCATATTGCATGTATCTTTTCCCCATTGCACCACTGACTCTCCCCACACCTCACTCACAGCTTTAAGATCAATAAAATAAACAAACTCAAACGTATTACATATTTGTCTTTTCTCGTATATCAAAACAAATGGTCTGACCTAGATATACTAGCTACACTGAAAAACATCTAATTCGGTCAACATAGATTGAAGATCAATTACGCCCCCCCCCTCCACAAGCTAAAAATGCAGGTTCTTCTCTAGAATGAATTAACTTCCTGTTCTAGTCTGAGTCAAGTTAGAATCAACGTATTTAATGCAGTGAGCATAAAAATATCTAATTAGAAATAATTACATGGTGAAGTAATGACAATATTAGTTCAATAATAAAGCATTTTGATTATTCCAACAAGTATGGGAGACAACTGCAGGTATGTTTCAGTATTATTAGACGACTTCAGACATGCAAAACATACCCCATGATAGCTGGTACTCTGTTGGTTATGACGAGGGTTTTAGTTGATCTGATTAATGGAACAGCCAGCTTGTGAAATTAACATTCAAATGTATATATATATATATATATATATATAT
>NC_068989.1:84918632-84922274 GCF_001194135.2 Octopus bimaculoides
TTAGTCGAAGAAATCGACCCCAGGACTTATTCTTTGGAAGCCTAGTACTTATTCTATCGGTCTCTTTTGCCGAACCACTAAGTTACGGGGACATAAACACACCAGCATCGGTTGTCAAGCGATGTTGGGGGGACAAACACAGACATACAAACACACACACACACATACACATATATATACACATATACGACGGGCTTCTTTCAGTTTCCGTCTACCAAATCCACTCACAAGGCATTGGTCGGCCCGAGGCTATAGTAGAAGGCACTTGCCCAAGATGCCACGCAGTGGGACTGAACCCGGGACCATGTGGTTGGTAAGCAAGCTACTTACCACACAGCCACTCCTACGCCTATATATAGATTATTAAATTTTTTTGAGAAAAATGTCTCCACCATACTATTTAACGTTTAGTAGTGCAAATGCAAGGTAAACCAGGGTCACTTGTAAAACAAGAGTGGAACTGCAAATATATTGGTGAGTTTACCTTAGCATCAGGGTTATTGCGGTCTGATAGTTTTCCAAGTTCATTTTCACCCAAGCTGAAAAGGCTCTCTGGAAGAAAGAACAAAACAGAAATATAGTTGGAGATATAACATGTTTTGTAGTAGAAACATAGGAGTTTGTGAGATTCATGTGGTTTTTCAACATTATCAATGAAGTTAGTAGGTAGAGATAAAGATAGAAGAGTGCATGTGTGTGTGTGTGCATATATATACCGGAGTAAGCACATGAAATGTGCAACAAGGTGGAAAAAAGAGTACTCAAATACCAGAGGTAGAGTAATATGCTTTATTTAAAAGCAGCAGAAATATAACAAAAAAAACCGTTACTCTGAGTTTCACGTTCCCGTTCATCGGACAGTTTTGTTAGATTTTTCTAACAAAATTGTCCGATGAACGGGAACGTGAAACTCAGAGTAACGGTTTTTTTGTTATATTTCTGCTGCTTTTAAATAAAGTATATATATATACACACACACACACATAGATAAAAGAGAAGATAGATATGTAAACATACTATTTCATATATACATGCACACACACGCAGTTATATAAATACAGGACGTACAGATATATTTATTTAAAAGACAGAAAAGATGTATGGACAGATGAAGAGAGAATGGAACACAAACATTCATAAAGAGCAAATATTTAACCTGAAATTGCATCCGCACCAACATCAAATGAAAGGTAATGACCCACTAGTATACATACAATTTAAAAAAAAAAAAAATAGTTTAGTGTCCTACCACACAATATGCAACATCTCTCCATCTGGCCTCTACCAGGAGAATAGCCACTAACTCCTCAACAGATTCACTAAGTAACATATCTAAACCGCTATATGGGCTGCCAATTTAATTCCAGATCTACACATAACAAAACTTCCACTAATTGTCTCTGAGTCTCTACATGTTAGTTTGGCATATTAGAAACAGACAATCTCCCTCAAAACACACACTATCATTTTAAAGTAGGAAGGACACATGCAGCTAAGATAATGTAGCCCCAGATCCATATCTTACACAAATACAGGGTGATCAAGAATAGAATATCTGATCACAGAACATAACTAAATAAACATTATTTACATTTGACAGATATTTGTCCTCCTCTTGTTTGTTGTTAACACAATGTTTCGGCTGATATACCCTCCAGCCTTCATCAGGTGTCTTGGGGAAATTTCAAACATGGGTTCTCATTCCTAAGGTATTTTTCGATATTATTATTATTATTATTATTATTATTATTCAGGTCACTACCTGAAATTGAACTCGGAATCTTGGGGTTAGTAGCCCGCACTCTCAACCACTACGCCAACAAACAAGATGAGGACAAATATCCGTCAAATATAAATAATGTACATAATTCCTCATCTCTTAAATATAGAACTGAATAACTAAATATAGCTTAGAAGTAGAATATTTTAGTCTACCTTTTTACTGTGAGCAATAAGAACAGTTATATGAAGCCCGTGGGGGAGTCTGCTATGTAGGTGCTTGACCTGATACAAATAACAGCCACTCTCCCTCAAAACACACTCCAGTCTTAAGGAATGGCACACTGAATAATGTAGTCCTAGATACAGCATGGACATGGCCAGAAGCAATGTCTGAAAGCTGACCTCAGATCAAAAGCAACAAGGAAGAACTAACAATCCCCATACTACAGTATTAACCCTTTAGCATTCAAATCTCTCTGCCAAGTGTAAAGCATATTTATTCATATTGTTTCGAATTAATCATGTGTTGTCTCGTAGCTTTGAAATATTTTTATCTCATTGTAATGGCATTGTAGGGTAGGTGTGTCAGAGGTCAGATCAGGGCAGTTTGATCATAAAAACAGAAGGCATATTTTGGCCGGATATAACCGGTTCAAATGCACAAACTAGAATCAATTACAAACATGGATACCATATTTTCTGAAGAACAGCAATATCAGCATTTAAGCCAGCCACATCTACGGCAGTTTTTGGTGATGAGGGAGTAAGTCGATACCTTGATCTCAGTACTTGATTGGTACTTTATTTTAAAGTAAAAGACAAAGTTAACCTCAACAAGATTTGAACTCAGGATAATAAGGGTCAGAATAAATGCAAAAGTGCTGCAAAACATTTTGTACCACGTGCTGACGATTCTGCCAGCTCGTTGTCTTATTCCATCCAACCAATTTGCTGCCTACTGTTCCAGGGAGAGTCATGGGAGTAGAGCCCAGACACTTCCCCCCAAAGGGTCCTATCAGATGTAACCATCATTATACTCATGTGCTGGATTCCCAGGTGTGACCAACTAATTATCCAACCGTCACGTTCTTGGTCTGCCCCTAAGTCTCCTGCCAGTTGGCTCATCTTGAAGAATCTGTCTTGTGATTCTTTCCTGCAACATTCTAATCACATTTTTATTCTTGTAGAGTACAACCATGCAAATCTAATGCCTTGAAGAATTTTTAGTCAAATGAATTGACCCCAGTGCTTATGGTTTTTTTTTTAAAGCCTGGGACTTATTCTATCAGTCACTTTTGCCGAACCACGAAGTCACAGGGACATAAACACACCAACACTGGTTGTCAAGCAGTGGTGGGGGACAAACACAGACACAAACATACGATGGGCTTCTTTCAGTTTCTGTCAACCAAATCCCCTCACAAAGCTTTGGTTGGCCTGGGGCTATAATAGAAGATACTTGCCGATGATTCCACACAGTGGGACTGAACCTGGAACCATGTGGTTGGGGAAGCAAGCTTCTTACAACACAGCCACACTTGCACCTATGTCCATAATACCAGAGCTGTAACCTCTCAATGAAGTGAAGTAGCCACTGAACCTGGAGAGACTCCTTGATCACCAAGCTATTCCTCCATTGAGTAATGTTACTCCAGAGATTCTTTGGAGGAGCCCCACACGTTTGTACCTTAACACAATGATGTTCATGTTTGTATTATATTCTGATTTTTGTTTGAATTTTCTTTGGAATTTTATGGCCATAATATGAAGGATCTCTGGAGAATCTATGCCAGTGGTACCTAAACTTTTAATTAGCATATCATCTTTTACTAGCCCAAGCTTTCAAAAGCTCTATTTAATAAATTGATTAAAACAGCAATAAAACGTTTTTTCAGCTTCAACTTTCAATTGCTCAATATA
>NC_068989.1:84922344-84923195 GCF_001194135.2 Octopus bimaculoides
ATATATATATATATATATATATATATATATATAAGAATGAAAACTTTATTTTGAACACAGTTAATGGACCACCTCAGAGGTGAAGGGCAGAAAAGGAAACCACTGGTGCAAATAAGAAGTTCCATACCTCATGGGAAGGGATAACATTATTGAAGAGAGAGCAACAATGTTATGATTTCAGAAAATTTTTTTATTTCAAAATTGTAATTTTTGATGTATGAAACACAGGAATTACAAATAAAAGTGAAAGGAGAAGAAAAACTACTTGTTTCCTTTCTAATGAGATAAATAACTTCTAATTGGAAATGGCATAACTAGTTTGGTGCCCCCCCCCACACTTTGTTTCCTCATAATTTTCTGAAATATACATATCTTTAAATGAAGATTTTGCAGAGAAGCATTTCCAAGGGTGTAGATTATGATTATGTTGATATTATTATTAACCCTTTAGCATCACCCATGCTAATATGGAAGGCAGATGTTAAATGATGACGATGATGATTACTCTGTCAAAGGTTATACTTAATCACATTGTTTTGAATTAATGATGCATTATCTCATAGCTTCAAGATTTTAATGATGTGAATGTCTTATTCTTATAATGACATTGTAAGTGGGAAAGACTGGATCTGGTCAGTTGGAACATAAAACAGGTAGAATATTTTGCCTGGATATGGATGGTTATGATGGTGAGCTGGTAAAATTGTCAGTGCATCAGTGAAAATGCTTCTTTTGGATCTTCATGTTCTGAGTTCAAATTCCACCGAGACTGACTTTGCCTTTCATCTTTTAGGGTCGACGTAATAAACTAAACCCCCTTCTCTAAAACTGCTCACCTTATGTCAATATTT
>NC_068989.1:84924223-84933790 GCF_001194135.2 Octopus bimaculoides
CAATTTGTGTATATACGCAGTAACAAAAATATATTTCTTAAAATTATACTCGAATTTCAATAATCTGCAATAAGAAACAAGGGTACTTCACTCTTGACCACTTGATATATCGATCAAAGAAAAATAATTTTCACATAATATATAAAATGGTAAACTGGATTTCCTATCACAACGTTTTACTAAATTCTAATTTTTTTTATCAATATATAAATTACAATAATAGTCAATTCTTAGAATAGCTATAACTACCTAATCGGAGAAGCTAAAGGGTAACTCTTTACTATTATACCTGTCTCACTTCGAGGATGAGGGATCGATCTCAAAGAATGAATGATTTCCGATGATTTCTTTTTTTTTTTTTGTTTTTCTGGTCAGGTTCGATTAAGACATCAAACCCAATAGCGAAAACATTAATTTCACCTTCAATGTGAAACAAATGTAATGTGAAATAGTAAAAAAATTCCTGGAAAATATAAAGGATTGAAATTTGGGCGAAAAAATTTCATCAGAATTGTGATTCCTTTTGTATGAAAGATTGGAATAGTAAAAATGAAGGGTAGAAAAAAAAAATTCCATTCACGGTTGAAATACGAAATAACATGACAGCAAATAACTTTAATCCTGAATGAGTGAGTTTTCTATATTTATGGGGCAATGTTAACGCTTACAAATTGCATATTCTGGTTTTTGACAGCAGCTGAAACCTCGTGGAAGAAAAAAGGGGACGATGTTATAGCGCTACCGTGAGGGAGTTAACCGGGAAGGAAACGTATGCTTGTGAACAGACACACACTTTGGGGCTCCAAGTCCCGGTGGGGGTTATAGATATTGTCGCGAAATATTGCGGGTCTTGGACCCGCCTATATTTAAAAAAAGAAAGTGAATTACCACAAAATTAATTTTGGTGAATAACTTAAAGGTCTCTAGACGATCTTTCGCTATATTTTTGTACGAGTGTGTGTGTGTTTTATTATATATATATATACACACACACATATACATACATACAAGGATGTACATTCGTAGAGAAAGTGAAAGAAACCGCAGTCACACAAGAATATTTAGTATGACGTAGTTAAGATGTTAAGCCTTACATATGCAAAAATGTGCGTATATTATATCATAGTTATTCCTATGTGAATGTGTGGAATGTATATAAATGTATATAGGTAAGTGTATTACCTCTAAATTCCGGCGTGAGAAACAAAGTCTGCAAGAGAGAATTCAGGTAGCAGGTGGCTCCTTGGTTGCCAAGTCCAGCGAGGCGGCATTGCGGCCGTGCTAGAGGCGGTGGTGAGGTCACTGACGGAGCTTTCAGAAGTTCGGGATCACCCGAAGTTGAACCACCCGAGCAAGTTATATGTTGATTAGGGGTATGTGTTTCCTGCGGGTTCTGGTAGCCGTCTTCATCGAATAAGTTTCCAAACATGGTTACGTTAGATTTCGGCGTCCGACTTCGAAGAAATTAAAAAAAAAACAAGGGTTGTTTTCTTTGTTGTTTAGGGGAGAAGAAATATAATTCACTTCCACTAATTTATATTTCAGAAAGAGTAATAAAGCTGTCTGTTATGTATACATATATGTATATGTATATAATAAATATACAATATGCTATAGTTTTATATACAATATGTTGTGTATATATAGGGTCAGCGGTTGAGAGGCCTTTGGCGTATCAAGCCGGGCTCGTTGGGTCATAAAAGCTGGTGAGGACCCAAGCGGAAAGAGTAAACGAAGCCGCTGCAGGGAGAGAAAGGATGAAAGACTGGCCAACATGAACAGACATTTACTTTGACATCTAGAAACGCCATCTTTTACTTGGCAAGGAGCCGGAAGTGTAGTTTAGCAGCATGAGCAAGTCCGCAGAAAATTTCCAGCATGATTCCTGTATGTATATGTAAATATATATATATATAGTTGGGTTTTTTTCTTTCCCCCCAGCGTCAAAATTCTTCTTCGCAGACATAAGATGTAATAAAAAAAAAAGATCTTGAAAGTTCTCTATAATAAAAACTAAAGTACAGCTGTTATGTACATACACACCTTCAGCATCATCATCATCATCATCATTTAACGTCCGATTTCTATGCTGGCATGGGTTTGACGGTTTGACATGTATACGAAGTTTGAAAGTGTTTCGGTACCAAAAACACTACATAAAACATAAATGAAAAGTGTTGCCCGTCAAATCAGAAAGATCCGAGCTGACTAGCAAAGAGCTGTCCAGGCTCCAGTTGTCTGCATGGTTTCTATGGTTGGATACCCTTCGTAACGCCAACCACTTAACAGAATGTGCCAAATACTTTTTACGTGACACTGACACAGGTGCGCTTACGCAGCACCGGCACAGGTGATTTTTTTATCTGGAAGCTAAGCATTTCGCCGCCCGGCAGGCTAACGTTTCTGCCAGCTCGCCACCTTAAACACACACACACATATATTATTACTGGAAATGTTTGGCCTCCATCAGTTGCTATTTAGTGACCTGAATCCAAGACACTGGACGAAGTGCCAGTTGCCGTGTCCCTGTGGCCCTGTCCCTCATTGTTTAATTCTGCTGAACATTGATTTGATCAAAGATGTTCCAGGAATGACCATCCCATCTTATATTCAGGCATAGTGTATCTAGGACTACATTATTCAATGTGTCTTTCTTTGTTGATGTTGATGGTCATAGCCGGAACATGTTTAATATTCCAGCCATGACCATCCTATATTATATTGAGGCACAGTGTATCTAGGACTACATTATCCAATGACTTTCCTTGGTGATGTTGGCTAACTTCACATGAATCCTGATCTAGCTGACCAATGGTCAAAGACGTTCTAGATATGACCATCCAATCATTTTTTTTTAATATTCAGACATGTGAAGGCACATGGCTTAGCGGTTAGGGTATTCAGCTCATGGTCATAATGTTGTGAGTTCAATTCCCAGTCACATTTAGGGATGATTATATTTTTCCTTTAAGGTAACTCATTGTGCATGGCTGTTTATTCTTATGATAGACTCTCCCATTGTTAGATAATGTATGAAACTTTGACAATTTCTTACCGATTAACCACACAGATGATTTGTTTATAGTGATCAAATGTTTGTGTAGACATAAGCTCACTCCCTCCATCAGGTCAACATTACCTGTATAGGTGCAACTGGGTGCTACATGTCAGATGCTGAAATGATTGCAGAGCAACATGAAATGAAGTGCCTTGCTCAAGAACACAATGCAACGCCCGGTCTGGGAATTGAACCCATGATCTCGCAATCACACACAAACACATACATACACACACACATACACACATACATATATGTCACACATGTTAACATAGGGTGTTGAAAAGCTTTAACTGAGATTATTTATGCAATTAGATGACAAAATCTCCCTCCATACCTATTGAAACCTAAAATCAGAACACAAGGAATGTAGCTTAAATATAATTGTTTTATTGAAATTTTAGAAAATATAAAAATTGCTGTATAAGTGAGTATCTGAAGGGAAAAGCAAGGGAAAAAACCTCTTTAGTTGTTTAGCAGTATACAAAGAGCATTTTTATCGTGGCACCAGCACTAGAGAGGTGAACTTTTCTCCTGCAATTTGTCATATTGCCCAGTATGAACAGAGATGACACCCTATTGAGTAATCTCTGTTTGTACAGAGCAATGTGACAAATATGAAAGATTGATGAAATGCCATTGGATGAACAAGGATGAAAGGAAGAAAAAAAGCTAGATTTTAAAGGAGACAGAGAGGAAAGGGCAGAGTAATTAAAGAAGTGATGGAGAGATGGTAAGAGTAGAATATAATGAAAGAGTAATAGTAGCAAGCAACAGAAGAGCATGGATGATAAATAGTAGTTGTGAAATGGTCAATGGTAAATGCATGATGGATATCAATCAATAATGAGTAATATGAGAGAGAAAGAACAGACGTTAGCTACTATGAGTGGGTATAAATAGTCACAGTAGTAATGGTAAGAGACTGATGGGGAGAGTGAGTAAAGGTTACGAGAAGGGGTGTCTTGGATTAAATGCAATCCCTCATTAATCAGGCAATGTGATGGTAGAAACACTAATGGAAGTTACATATTTGCTGGTTGTGAGAAAGAATTGAGGGAATATATCAGATACCAACACATTTGATTGCAGTCCCTCATTGCTCAGACATCAGGGTGAGAGAGAGGTGCTAGATACTAAAAAGGGAATGATAGCTGTGTGGTGCGAGATGAAAGATGAGAGCTCCATTAAATACTGATGAGGGAGAGAGAGAGCTGATGGGTGCGGATTGGTAGTGTATGCTGTATGTGTGCATATATCATCATCATAATCGTCATTGTTTAATGTCCGTCTTCCGTGCATGTATGGGTAGGACTGTTAACAGGAGCCAGTCAGGTAGAAGATAGAAGACTACCCCAGGTTATTGTATCTGTTTTGGCAGGGTTTTTTTATGGCTGGATGCCCTTCCTAACACCAATATAAATGAAAACCACCTAGGAGAGTAATGTTAGCTTGTAAGAGAGTGATGGACATCAGTAGACAAGTGACCCGAGGGAGAGGAAATGTTTGCTAGCAGGACAAGTATAAATGATGAGATGTATTGGATAATAACAGATTCATAGCAATCTCTTGTTACTCAAGGAACATAATGGCAGGAAGATAGTAGAGACAAAAAAATGTAATACAGTTATATTTTATGTCTCTATTGCTTCCATATTTTTTCCATCATAAATGAACTACAAGCAAAAGTAAACACTTAACTGATAATGTCATCATCACCATCATCATTGTTTAACATTCACCTTCCATGCTGGCATAGGTGGGATGGTCTGACAGGAACCGGCCTGGCAGAAGCCTGCACCAGACATCTGTTCCTGTTTTGGAAGGATTTTTACAGCTGGATGCCCTTCCTAGCATCAATCACCCAGTAGAGTGGACTAAATGTATAAATCTAAATGCCAAAAATTCAAATTCCAGAGGTGATATCTATAATTCCATTGGCACTGCCTACTATAAAGAGGCAGCATCTTCCACCAACATTACTGTGAAGATCTAGAAACATTTATAATAGATTTAGAAACTTTCCTGTTCAATCAGGCTGCAAGTTGAAAATATGGCCTTTAAACCTAGCATCGTTAACCTTGAGATGGCCTTTAAAAATCACTCCCTGTTCTGTGATCTGGTGGTTTGAAGCTTTTAGCAGACAAATGTCTTGTGAGAGGAGTTTCAAGCAAGACAGTTTCTCCACATACCAGGGGACCACGCACATAACAAAACACAATAAAGTGCATAATATACAATATATAATTTAATTCAATCACCACATACATATCACCATCCTCCTCCTCCTCCGTTGGATGGTTTGACCAAAGCTAGTAAGGCCATGGGCTACACCAGGCAATGGTTTCTACAACTGGATGCCTTTCCTAATGCCAACCACTCCATAGAGTGCACTGGGTACCTTTTATGTGGCATCAGCATGTGCTTTTAACATGATACTGCAAAAATACCCTGCAGACTGACAGTCAATAAAATAAGAATAAAATTTTAAAATTTATTCTTTCTGTATAGCCTGGTACCAAATGGTCTGGTACTGATTTGGTATGACCTCTGACTTACCAAAGCTAATCTTCCTACCCTTATAGTTCATTTGTCTCCCATTTTTTGGTGTCACCACTGCATTATGTAGTGATGTACTTCTACCGACTTTGGTGTACAACGTTAGGTTATGTCTCCTACACACTTCATTTTGCACCTGAAAACCTATTTTCTTTCACCTCTAACATTGCTCACTCCTCTGTACATGATCACATCCTTCATTCCTCCTTAACTTTCCACACATAGATGTTGTCCACATCTAACCTAGACAGGTCAAACTTGTGCTACCTTCAGGGACCAACTCCTTTCCCTCTTCACTTGGCCAACACACAACTAACACCTTCAAAGTTGCTACAAATCCTCACAATTTGTGATTAATTCTTTGGTAATTTCTTCATATAAAACTTATATTCTAAAGATTATCCTCTTTCTTCAAAGGCAGAAACTATCTTAGCTTTGACCAGTTGCTGTCTGTCCACAAAATTCAAGTTTTGTTAACCTTTAATCATGAGAAAAGGTAGTGCCTATGATCCTGTCACTACTAGCAGTCCCAGAGGCCATGACAAGGACTCCAAGATTAGCAGGATGGGGAAGAAAGGTATCTTCAAACTAGAAATCCATCCTGAATGCTCGCAACAGGGTGAGCTCTGCCAAAAGCACCCAAGATGACAAGTGGTGGGATTAACCCATTAGCATTCAGATTATTCTGTTAAATGTAAAAAAAGGGTAAAGACCCCCTTCAGTCATGAATGATCATGGGATTGCACCTAGAAAGTTCCCCTGCAAGGCACAATTCCAGACAAGGTTGTTTATGGAAGACCAGAAGTCACCCATGCATACCAGCCTCCCCTCTCCACACCACTGATGTTATCCAAGGGAAAGGCAAAGGGGCCGATACAGCTTGGCACCAGTGATGTCACAACTCATTTCTACAGCTGAGTGAACTGGAGCAACATGAAAAAAAGTGTCTTGCTCAAAAACACAACACAGAGTCCAGTCTGGGAATCGAACTCACTATGTCATGATTGTAAGCCAAATGCTCTAACCACTGAGCCATGTGCCTTACTGTTAAATGTAATGTTTATTTATTTACATCGTTTTGAGTTAATCATGCATTATCTTGTAGCTTTAATATTTCCATCATGTGACTGTTTATTTTTAGACTGACATTGTAGGGCAGGTGTGAGAGAGTGCACCTGGATAATTTGGGTATTAAAAAAGTAGAATGTTTGGGATGGATATGGCCAGTTTAAATGTTAATTAGTTAAACTGGATGACAGATTAAACTTACTGCCCGAGTAGGCAATGGTGAAATTTGAACTCAGAATGTAAAAAAAGTTGAACAAATAATACAGGGCATCCAGTTTGACCCAGAATGTACTGGGGGCCTTGGATTGGTGCTTTTTTATTGACTTGAAAAGGGTCTTCATAATTCTCTCATCTGTGATACTCATTGATCTTCTTCAGATTAGTCTCCAATCAGTTGGTCGATAACTGTCCTAGCAGGATGACCCAGGGCTAAATAGCATAATAGGTCCCCAAGCAAATCATTGCACTGTGAACTATAGTATTTATTAACAGCAAACCCACAGCATATACAGACCAGAAATGGACCCTTGACCCCTGCCAAGTGTACCCATGCCTTAAGGTTTGTTTTCAGTCTACTGGTTCCCATATCAGCATTTAAATCATTACTTCGTCCTTGCTACAAAAGTAATATCCATAGAATCTGTCTTCTTTCCTTTATAGTAGAGGTAACTCTTGGAAGATTACCATAAAGAACTCAATTTGTTATATGGGATGGCCGTTTGATGTTAAATGCTGCGCTTGGAAGTTTTGTGCATGTTTCATCTCATTTTCTTTCCAGTGCCTTACATATACATATGTATATAATATATTACAAGGAGAAAAATGGAGAGTTTTAACTGATAAAATTCAATTTAATTTAAGAACATATTTTCAAAGTTCTCTATAATTATATACACACACACACCTATTTACCATAAGGGAGAATTTTTCTCTGCAGTAACTGCAGTGAACTTGCATTTTAGTAGTTTGAAATATGTTACAAACATATTTTAACTAACCTAAACTTTACAACTCTCTCCTTAATCAATCTGATCGATTTTCAAGGTGTCACCTACTTTCTGCTAGTGCAAAATTCTCGGGGGACTGGATTGATGCCCTGCCTGTGGCCAACAGTGGAAGTCTACTCAGTCTAGATGAGCTCCACATCTCCATTGCACTCAAAGTGGGTAGGAGCTGACGCCTGTAGGGGACTGAGATGTCATTGTGGTAGGCCTCTCGACTCTACAGGTCTTCACGGTTTGTCTTGCCGCCCAAATGCCGGTCGTTTCGCTCATCACACTGAGCTAAACTTAATCATAAAGCAAACCCTGGCTCAGATTAATATCCCCTCCGTTCTGGAGCCGGTAGGGCTATCCAGAAGTAATGGGAAGAGACCAAATGGTCTTACCCACTGTCCCGGGGTAAGAAGCAGGTGCCTCACCTGGGACGCTACAGTCTGTGACTCTTTCGCTTCCTCCCATATCCTGAATGTTGCGCTAAATGAGAGGGTCACTGCTTCCTGAAGTATCGGGACTTGGCAGTGAACTATCTCTTCCAGACGTTTGGAGGGGCTGGGCCGCTAACGGCGAGGTTCTTCGTTAGCGGTGCTTGCTGTGAGAGTGCTTGGTTTGTTTCAGTAGGGTCCGTTGAACTTTGTGGTGTGCAACCAATTGAGGCACATGGTGTTGCGTTGATATTATTTTTTATTCTCCTTTTTTTTTGTTTGTTTTTCTTTTGCAAAATATATTCCTTTCCCCTATACATATACAAGGGATAGATCGCCGAAGACACTTTTTGCGGAAAAGGCCAATATTTAGGACTCGTACCGTAAGATCGCCGAAATACTGATTATGAACATCAACAATAACGATAGGATAATTTCAATCCAAGTTTTTTTAACTCACTATATCAGACATGTGAATCTCAACCGTATGTGTATTAAGAATGCACAACGTTTCGCTGAGGTATTTCAACAAGGTTCTATAATCTCGGTATTTTGTGTCGACATTAAAAACCATAAACCCATTCTTAAAATCAGTTTTCGAGGAAGACCGTACTGGTGAGTCAACAGACCGAAACCCTTTAAATGCGCAATAATGACATACGTATTACGCAATCGAACAGTCAAAGGATATTGCGTGCTTTGCTGCGTGATTGCTATCACATGACTAGCACGGACCATTTAAACGAATCCCTGAGACGAAAGACGCCGAAAATGACGGACTAGAAAATATTAATAAATAAAATCCAAGTTTAACACAGGTATTTTCTTTGTCCTCGAAACAGAATTATTTTTCACTTTTCTACACGATGATTGTTTGATTAATATTTTTTTCCCGTCATCTTAACGTCTTTTTGTTAAGTATTGGAATTTCTACCCACTCGCTGTTACAAGAATCATTAAGTGCGGCTTTGTCGATCTCTTCATACAGACACAGATCTATTCACCGGCAGCCGTCTGTGTCAGTAGCAGGAACTTTCAAGACGGACACAGACACGCAGTTATATATATCTACCCACATATATATATTTATAAAGAAAGAGCTGTAGGTACTCATATTTATTAACTTATTAGGTACTTATACGCTGCATACCTCAAGTACTCACGATTTTCTGGTATTTTTTTTTCAGTCGTCCTAAGAAAAAGAAATTAAAAAGCCGGTAAGTTTGACGTTTTATATTACTTTGATTCTCGAATTCACGTTTGTGTTCCACTCCTTACAGTATTCATTTTTATTTTGTGTTTCCTGGATTTGAGATTTATATACCGGCATCATGCCGGCTGGGTTGGTGTTTTACGTAACGGTGTTGAAGTGGCGGGAGAGTTATTGAATGAACGACGGAGGGAGTGTGAAAGGGAGAAAGTTAGTGAGAGAGAGAGAGGAGGAAGAATGTCAATGAGG
>NC_068989.1:84933800-84942507 GCF_001194135.2 Octopus bimaculoides
ACTTAGAGAAAATAAAATATATATATATATATTTACTCAAGTACCCAAAATGACAAGGAGTTTCTACCTCATAAACAGGAGTTACGCCACAGTCATTTTGTGATCTTTGCTACCCTGGTATCTATTAACCAATTTATTTTGTCGGAGTTAATTATTAACTTAGAGAAAATAAAATATATATATATATATTGTGAGTAGATAGAAGAGCGAGCTATTGAGAGACAGAGAAAGCGAAGAGATAGACGAAGAAAGTGTGTTTGAAGTGAAGGGAAGATGAAGTCAATGACACTAGTGAAAGAGAGATAAATATACGGAGGTGAACGGGGATGATGAGATTTAGTAATAGAAGTAGAGGAGGAAGAAGAATATTCGAGAAACTGAAGAGGAAGACGTTTGAAAGAATGGATATGGTATTGGAAAGAATCTAGAGATAAAGGAAGAAAGAGCCGAAGGCCGCCATATAATGTCTGGTTCCCTGACTATTCAACTAGTTTTCTCTCTCGGTATTTCTTACTAAAATAACACCCGGCCTCTGGTTTATTAAACCAACATGGAAAGGAAGAGATTAGTTGGTAATGTTCACTTCGTACTATGGAGAAAAGCGAGTATTAAGTGTAAATTGTGTTTGAGAGTAGAATTTGGAACCGGACAGATTTGCCCACCTGTAGTTTTAGTTTTGGGGGAATCGAACTCTATTGGCACCTTCCTGGGGCAGCCCGGCGGATTAATACAATCATTCAGGCAGGAAAAGGAATTTTTTTTCCCCTCGACACGAACATCACAATCAGAACAGCTTGGAGAGAACTGACGGTTCGTTTTCCCGTGAGGTGGGTATAGTGAATTCAAAGACCCAGTCTTAGACAATGCCACGATACTTAGAAATATCAAGTTCGATCTATGCCGGAGTATGACTGATACTTGTATTACTCCCTTGAGGAATGACAAGTTTACCATGGTAGGTTTTGGAATAGCTCTGTAGAGATAAAACTAAAATACCAGTGGCCAATAAAAACTCCGCCAAAACGGACAGCCATTTCGTTGAATGGAAAAATTTGTGTCCGGTTAATTATTTAATTAATACTTTCCTCGGCAACTGCTGATTTAGGTTGTTTAGTCTGCAATTTTCTAAAATTCTCTTTTTGTAACGAAGTTAGGATCTACCTTGGGATAGTCACAACGTGTCGTGTTCTTATACCTGTGTAGTTAAGTAACAAATAGTAAAACGAAATGGCGGTTACTTTTATGTCTCTTGTAGATGGTGGACACATTTCCCACACAAATTATTTCTCTAGAATTCTGCCCACACCTTACTCATTGTGCGAAAGAAAGAATATGAAAAAAGGTTACAGGAAATAAATAAATAATTAGATTCCGATGAAATCATTGATGACAAAAGAAAAAGTTAGGTTAATGTATGGAAGGAGATAAGTAAGTTTTTGGTGTCTCTAGTTCCCTTAAATGCCAGAAATCCACAATATGTATTAAATAAAAGATAACTTAAACGTATCACTGCATGTTGAATCGGACAAAGTAACAAGTAATATTCACCATTGTAAAAAGAAAAAGTTACATATTACAATATTTCTAACACTGGCTAATCCTTCCAGCCATTCCGATCAGATATTGTTCTGTTACTATTCCCGCAACGTGTTGTGATGGGTGAATGTGATGTATAAATCCGAGATCAATCCTGATCGACAAGATCAAAGACGTTCCGGTCTTGACCATCCCTTTTTGTACATCAGGGATTAACATTATGCAACGGCTTTTATTTATTTAAGATAGTGAGTTGGTTGCTATTTCTAGCAGGTCGATCGACCCCTTCGGGGCTTCAGCTGGCGACAGTGATGATGTTAATGATAAGAAGCCTATTGTCACCCCCCTTTACTTTCTCTTTCTCTCTCTCTCCGGCAACCGGTGGTGGCAAGCACTTTACCCCCCTCTCTTCCTTTTCTCTCTCTCTCTCCCGCGATTTGTGGTGATGGTAAGTTTGCTCTCCCACTCCCTCTCTAATATCTACCGCCATTTCTGTTGCTCCACGTGACAACTATCTGCTTGACTAACGGAGAATAAATCTATCAATAACCGCTACCATGAGGCCTACTGAAAATAACAGCCAACTCTTCCTCCGATTAAACTATGGTTATCTTTTTAAATAGAAAGAAGCACTGAGGAGTGTTGGTCATAGATGTACAATATTTGAATAAAAGAAGGTCAAGATGGTTACATCTGGAACGTCTTTGTTTATAGGTTTATTTCATCAGGGTTTTAACGACGGGCTAAACAACACTATATGTCTATTATATACTAGATATTAATTACATATATATATATATTACTAGAAAGATAAGCCGACGAAAGAGACACTTGCGTGGCCCTATCGTGTTATAAATAACATCGCTTCAGTGTAATGTCCCCTGTAGATACAATAGACTCATACCGGTATACGGCCAGTTAATCTCCAGGCCAACCTTGATCGAACAGATCTCTGATCAAAGATGATTTAGCCGTGACCATCTCGACCATCCTGGACCGAAGTAGTCAACTTGTCGTTCTCTAAGACTATGGTATAATTTACAAATTTGGTTTTATTTCTCGCCGGCCGAGTGACCCTTGTGAAGCATTGAGATATGTCTAGACTATTGATTCAGTACAGTATATGTGAGATACACATCTTTTTTTTTTTTTTTTTGGCCCTGCTGACTAATTGGCGTCCGGATGTGAGAAGACTTGACTTCTGTTAACCGCATATGATACTGAAATTATATCGAAATATCAGAATGCATGTATGTATTCACCCCCCCTATGGCGTGTCCTTAAGTACACACATTTATCTGTATGTCGTTTATATACCAAAATGCGGTCATTCATCTGACTGTACTTTATACTCGCCGTTCTCTATCCTTTAATTTATCACCTATTAAAGGTTGATTAAAATAATAGTGCTAACTGAGAATACAGCTAAGATTTCTGAATTTTAGTGTAAAACTCATTTTTACCACTTCTTTTGCACTTCCAGTGGAAACTCCTACTTTCTTATTACACAAGTGCCTCCCACCAAATACTTATCTTTGTTAGTGAATTCATCCAATGTTTACTCTTAATAATTTGTTCATCGGGGTATGACTAAATGACTGTGGATGATTTTATTATATAATCAACATTATTGATATGACATTGTTCATATGTTGTTGAAACAGCTGTAAACCATGAAATAAATGTGATACCAACAACTCCCTTCTTCACCTGTTTTATTTATTTATATATATATATATATATATATACATACACACACACACACACACACATACACAGGTATATATACATGTCATGTGATCGATCAGACTACTGGATGTTGTTATACATTGTTGGTCCCAATTCGTTTTGCATCGTTTCAGCATTTGAATGATGTCAGCTTCCTGGCTAGGTGAGCAGGCCAGCATTCCCCTGATCAGAAAGCTGGTCCGTTCCAAGGTACCCGTTTACAGCTCAGTGGACTGGAGCAACATGAAACAAAGCGTTTTGCTCAAGAACACGTGTGGCTTGGTCCAGGAATTGAACTCATGATGAAACAGTTTTAAGTGCAACATCCTAACCATTAGGCCATGTGCCTTCACATAGACATATGTACATAATTGTGGCTGTGTGGTTAAGAAGCTTGCTTTACAACCATGTGGTCTTGGGTTCAGTCTCGCTGTGCAGCACAGTGTACACTATGTTGGCTGATGTGCATTAAGCTTGGTCAAGTTAGAATTAATCAAAGCAGCATCAAATAAAGTATGTTCATATAAAGCGCAGGAGTGGCTGTGTGGTAAGTAGCTTGCTTACCAACCACATGATTCCTGGTTCAGTCCCACTGCGTGGCATCTTAGGCAAGTGTCTTCTACTATAGCCTCGAGCCGACCAAAGCCTTGAGTGGATTTGGTAGACGGAAACTGAAAGAAGCCCGTCGTATATATGTATATATATATATATATGTGTGTGTGTGTGTGTCTGTGTTTGTCCCCCTAGCATTGCTTGACAACCGATGCTCGTGTGCTTATGTCCCCGTCACCTAGCAGTTCAGCAAAAGAGATCGATAGAATAAGTATTAGACTTACAAAGAATAAGTCCCGGGGTCGATTTGCTCGACTAAAGGTGGTGCTCCAGCATGGCCACAGTCAAATGACTGAAACAAGTAAAAGAGTATAAGGTCATATTTAATGTGTTCAAGTATATTTAGACATTAGAAGTCCTCTTACACAACATGTGGAAGGATAGATTGGGCTGTGAATATCTTCACTGGATGCAAGCATTTGCATGTTCTTTTGCATTGGCAGCAGTGAATACCAAGTCTCTCTCTCTCTCACAGCCTGATAAGAATGATGCATTTGGGTTTCTGGAACATTGTAGATTGGTGATTAGAGGAGGGATAGAAACAAATAAATTTTTTTTTTTGCCTTTTTAAGGAAGAAAAGGGCAGTAGCTTTCACCCTTTAATTTTTCAGGATATCTGAAACTGGTAGGATGAAAGGAGGAAGTTCTCTTTCAAATGAGGTTGTCACCCAAATGCTTGGAGCAGAGTGAATTTCACTGAAGGTATCCGAGGGACAGTGTAACGTCTCTCAAATGCCTGCCTTTAGCTGAGTGATAACTGTTGTCGGTCACTCAAGAACTAAGAACACATTCAATACAAGACCTTTTGTCTGATGCTCTAACAATTCTGCTATCCACTACTGTGGTTAGCCATTTTATGGTGTTGCTCCCTGTCCACCTTAATGGTGACTTTTGCAGGATTTGAACTTGGGAGACCTGGAGCAAATACTGCAAACCAATTTGTCCTATATTTTAATGTGGGCCAATTCACTGTATCAGAGAAACATTTGAACATGTGTAGCCTAACATCAGGCGAGGCTTGGTCAAGCACACATTTCAGCCTTGACCATTACATCTAGGGTCAGTATCTCAGATCAAATTAGTGTCCTTTCTTTTTCTAGGCAGTAGGGTCAAATTTCAATGAGATTAAGTGGCTATTACTTGCAGGTTGAGTAACTACAGAGGCTTCTTTGTTTAGCTCTGTTGATCGAGGAAGATGGTAAATCTCAGTGGTTAGATGGTTCAGGAGACAGTTTTTGGAGTAAAATAGTAAAACTGGCTGACATTGCTTCTTTTTTTTTTTTTTTTTTTTGTGTTTTTATTCTTTCAGTTATTGTAATTATTTATGAATCATTTTTTTTTCTTATCTTTTCTGAACAGGAATAAATTTTGTGATGCCTTCAGATGCCAAAAAGAGACGAGATGCACAAAAGAAGGCAGCGGCCAATAAGTCTAGCAATAAAAAGAAGACTCAGAATGGTCCATCGAAAGAGGCTGGCAACAAAGTTGGTAAGAATGGCTTTTATTGGTTCAAGTGTGAAAATAGAAGTTACTGTGTAGCAGACGTTTTAGGAGTGGTGTTAATTAGGAATTGGCAAAATTGGAGGATGTATGTGGTGTAGGGGACACAGGTTGTAAAGGTAAGCTGTGGAAATTAAGGGATAGGCCCCACTGTGCTGCAGAATGAAAAATAGAAAGTCAACTGGTAGTATGTTCAGAAATATAATTAAAAGAGGCAGAATGAAGACATAAAAATTAGTTTTGTAATCCAGGCAGAGATTCCTGAGAATAATGTTGAGAGTAGTATTTTGGAGTGTCTTGTGGTAAACTTCATCATAGAACTAAGGACTAGTTTTGGTGTTTTGCAGATATTTTTTCTGGCATGCAAGCTGTAGTATATAGTGTAAACCTTCAAACATTGACACTATCTTTTCAAATCCTGCTTATAAGTTTTGGTCCAGAAAATTTGACTTATCTACCATAAAATATGGTAGATTCTGATGATTATCTTCTGTTGTTGCATGGTACTTCTTCCCTCATTACTGAGCTAGACAGGTGATGATGAATTCTGAAGGGGAAAAAAATGGGTGTTTGATGAGGAATGGACTAAAACATGGTATCCAGGAAATCTGTCTTGTGAAGTTCTTATGTAGAAGAAATGGAAATCTTGTTTTGACAAAAGTTTCTTGATATGAAACTGGTTGAGTTACTAAACTGTTTTAATTAGATTGTAGCAAGTATTGAGTACTCTTTTCACTTGGAACTCCTTTTCTCTATGTCAGTGTTTCTCAAACCTTTGTACCCTTGCGTAACCCTTAAAATAAATTATGTCTCAAGGAACCCCTGCCCCTGCCAAATTATATACCATATCTTTCTCATTTTTTGTCATCGTAGTTCACATGGGAAATAGATATATGGTTGGTATATTTTTTCAATAACATGATAGATTAGATAGGATGATGTCTATATTACAATAACCAATAATATGTTGTGCATATATAGCAGTATTACAATCATGAAATTAACATTAGCTTATCTCACTCTTTCTCGTGGAACCCTAGGGTTCTGGGAGACCCCGGTTGAGAAACACTGCTCTACGTATTTGGTTTGGACCTCTCTCTACTGGTTTAATTAGAATGAATCATTTTCTGTTTTTGTAAATTGCTTACACAATAACCCAGCTGGTGTCTTGTAATGAAATGGAATCAGACAATTAAGACAAATCCTTGATTCACATCTATTGTATAATTAATGTAGAACTGGGATGATGAAACAAATCTAATAATTAGAATGGGGGTATTTTAATACAAAACTGAATAGCAAACATTTTGTGGAGATATAAATTGTTATATTACAAGTTCAATGGTAAGATGCTGTCTATAGCTTTAAAGATGTTGTTGACCAAAAATAGACTTAAAAACTTTTCCAGTGTTAGCTCTTGTTTCTAGAAGGTTTTGCTCTGGCAACCCATCGCTACCATCTTACCTTTTCCCCCAGATATTTCCACCTACCCACAGATAAGTGCAGGGTAACTATGCATCTTTTCTATAGTAAGACACATCTGCTTGTCCTTAGTATAAAATCATCTCTCCACCCTCTCAAACACTTCCTCATTTAATCTCAAGGGCTTTTCTCTTTCTCCCTATTCTTGTTCTTTCCTGTCTTGCAAGATACTTGGCAACCCCACCGGTGCTGGTGACATGAAGAAAAAAAAAAAAAACCACCCAGTACATACTATAAAGTTGTTGGCATTAGGAAGGGCATTCAGCCATAGAAACCATGCCAAAGCTTATATTGGAGGTCTATTCATCCTTGGACTTACTGGATCCTGCCAAACCATCCAACCCATGCCAACATGGAAAACAGACATTAAATGATGATCTGATAATGTGAGCAGGTAGACATGTTTATCCCCAGCGGACTTCTGATCAATTGTCTTCCAGCTGTAATCCTGCATATTTTCTAGTCATAGTGTATCTAGGACTGCATCATCCACTGTCAGTTTTTTTAAAAACGCGTATGGGTGTGTTTTGAGTGCTATTCCTCGTAAGTCAGGAGACTGCAGAGCGGGTTCTTTTAACCCATATATGCCCATAAAAAATTTCACTGTATTTAGATTAAACATTATGGTAAGCTTTCACAATCTGGAAGAGAAGGACAGTATGCAACCATTAGCTACGAGTGTCGACTACCTACCAAACATTTCGTATGCCCAGTCAGATGATTCATGGCGAGTTCATATCCAGATAAGTAGGAGCAGGTTTTGCGTTGCGAAAACGTAATCAGTGGTATATATATGGGTTAACTTGACAAATTCCTTTCTTTTTCCCTTTTTAGAGGTCAACGTCGTTATTGAGTTACGTCCCCCTAGATTTATACAGTTATCTCCCATCTCGTATTTTTGTGCAAGTCTAGAAGATCATAGTCATCCCCATGGATATTTGCATAGTATAGTTTCAGTCGAGTGGTGGACAGAATAAATTTCTTGTAGTATTCCTTTATGATCTTAAGGCCGATTAGGCAAATAACAAAACAATTCAGTGACTGTTTTGTCCTTCTCCAGGGCTTGCATGAAACATCCTCCCACAACACCTACTTGTAACTCAACCACTCGCTCGTCTGAGGCATGAAATTTTGATCAGCAGAACATGAACATGTTCAGTTTATCATATCATCCCCCAGACGCCCCCTCCTCAGTTCACCTGCAGCTTACCTGATTTCATTTTCTGGCTCTCTCTTTTTGCTTCATACACTATTATATATGCCTGTTGCATAACATTCCTGGGTTCAAATCCTGTTGGTGTATCTATCACGTTTCCAGGGTCATTAAAATAAAGTGTCAGCGATGATTCTGGTGGTAAATTTAACTGACTGGCATTCTATACAGTTTGTTAGAAATTAATATATTATTTTCTATGCAGATAAAATGGTTGTAGAATACACACGTCTGATGGTATTTTTACTGTAGAATGGTAGTTATTAGCTGATTTTTCTTGTTTCCATGGCAGCAATGGTCACTAGTATTTTTGTTCCTGTTGATGGTTGGAGAATGAGGACATAAAAGGCCGAGGTAGAGTGGTGAGCTCTTCCTTAACAGGAATTGAATTCCCACGGTGCTCAGAAACCTTGAAGCGATACTTATATTTTTCTGACTCCAACACTTGACTGTGATGAACATGATGAGAATTACTAACATTTGTTTCTTGGCTACTGTTTGAGAGATTTGGGGTACAGATGGTTGGTTAATTCAACATAAACTATTTAGCTGAGACCTAGTTCTATTGACCAGGATGAGAAAAACTCAACACGAGTAAGAATTGCATTCTGAATGTAAAGGGAGATAACTGCTAAA
>NC_068989.1:84942517-84947591 GCF_001194135.2 Octopus bimaculoides
GGAGGCGCAATGGCCCAGTGGTTAGGGCAGTGGACTCGCGGTTTCGATTCCCAGACTGGGTGTTGTGAGTGTTTATTGAGCGAAAACACCTAAAAGCTCCACGAGGCTCCGGCAGGGGATGGTGGCGAACCCTGCTGTACTCTTCCACCACAGCTTTCTCTCACTCTTTCTTCCTGTTTCTGTTGTACCTTTATTTCAAAGGGGCCAGCCTTGTCACACTGTGTCACGCTGAATATCCCCGAGAACTACATTAAAGGTACACGTGTCTGTGGAGTGCTCAGCCACTTGCACGTTAATTTCACGAGCAGGCTGTTCCGTTGATCGGATCTACTGGAACCCTCGTCGTAAGCGACAGAGTGCCAACAACATGTAATCTTAGCTTGGATGTAATGAATGGCTGGTGTTGTCTCTTGCGACAGTTTATTTGGTGGTGGGTAAGTAGAAGGGAAACCACTTCCACTGTTGGTGCGTACGTTTCTGTTTTTATTGAAATGTTTCTCTTGTTTCAGTTGATGGCATTACCAAGCAGTTAGATGAGCTTGAACTAATCTCTCAGCATCGCTCCTGTACTGGAGTTCTTGCTTCCCATCCAGACAGCCGTGATCTTCACATCGACAATCTGTCCATCACATTCCATGGAGCAGAGTTACTGAGTGACACAAAACTTGAACTCAATGTTGGTCGACGTTATGGTATAATTGGTTTAAATGGCTGTGGTAGGTTTTCACTGCTTATTATTATTTATTTTTTAAGTTTCATTTTGACCTTTCAGCAAACAATTAAATGATTTGGTTTCCTTGCTTGTTAAATGGTTACCATTCAACAACATAATGTAACTATTACTACTACTTTCAAAACCAGATATAGTCATTGGAATGACTTTTGAGTAATTGTTTAACCCTTTTGTTACTGTATTTCTAACCAAAATATGCCCCTTTTGAGTTTCAGTTAAATTCTAAAATAATCGTGAGTTTAGACTAATTTCATTAAACAACTGTAACCTTTTTTACTTATCAACATATTAATGTGATTTTTGGAACACAATTGAAGAAAGGGTTCCTAATTCTGTTGCATAACTTTTGTCTCAAAGTGACTTTAATTACAGGTAAATTCAGCAAAATATTAAAATGTTTAAATTTTGCTTAAACATCACCATAGAAAATTAGTCTTCAGCTAATATTCAATTGGATGTGCAGCAAAATTTTAATATAGAAGAATTGTACACATCACTAGATTATCAGTTGAATTCAATGCACAAAAGAACAGGTAAAGGTTAAATAAAATGAAATACTGGAATTTGTTTTTGAAGAAAACTAGAAAATTAAATACAACAACTAAATGAAATATACTCACAGACATACATGAATGCACAAGAACTTATATAATAAAGATTTACAATGGAAATTAAATCAAAACTTGTCACTCATCTTACAGGCAAATTAAAATTACAGGTAAATAAAAAGTAAAAACGAAGTAAATTTGAAAAATATTTATACAATACTTCTATCATGGAAACTTGTAAAACATCCCACTCTACATATTGCAACTTTGCAGAATTCACATTGGAAAGAAGTTTCAATTGGCCGTCCACTGGGAGTCTTTTTTTTTTTTTTTTTTTTTTCTTTCTTTTCTTGGCACTGGTTTTTGTGACCCTCGATTAAAAAAAAATTTTTCCGTCTAATTTATGGAGATTGGCTGAATTCAGAGAGCTATCTCTCTGGCAAGTTTTGCTTTTCCTGCCTGGATTTTTTTTTTTTTTTAAGTAATAACCTGCAACTGTGTTGCAGCATCTGTTCAGAACTGCTTCAATAAACTTTGTCCAACCCATGCAAACATAGGAAAATGGGCATTAAAATGATGATAAAATATTTGGAATATGTCTTGTTTGATGTCTCTTCTGTGTGTTTGGTAATCGTATAGCGTTAATTTTGGTAACACCTGTTTTTGTTTCCTCTTCAGGTAAAACCTCTTTGCTGTCAGCTATCCAGCTGCGAGAGTTTCCAATTCCCAAACACATTGACACATTTCTGTTGTGTCGCGAAATGCCGCCCAGTGACAAGACAGCTCTCCAGTGTGTCATTGAGGTCGATACAGAACGTCTGAGATTAGAGAAAGAAGCAGAAACTTTGGCAGCTGCGGATGATTTAGGTAAGTCCGGATTTCTCTTTTGACTCTGATTTTTGTCTGCTGCGACATAAGTTAACTTGCTTGTGATTATCAGGTTTCTAACAGGCACAGGTATTACTTAACATGATTGCATTCACATATATCTATGAAATATTTTGGTCATTTTTCAAAATGACAAGGAATTGGAATAAGTTTATTAACTCTTTAGTATTCAGAATATTCTGTTGAATATATTGTTTATTCATTCTCATTGTTTTGTATTAATCATGCATTATCTCATAGCTTTGAGACTCCAATGATGTGATTATCTTTAGAATGACATTGTAGGGTAGGTGGGAAAGACTGGATCTGGTCAGTTTGAATATAAAACTGGTAGAATATATTGGGTGGATAAGGCTGGTTTAACTGCTAAAGGGTTAAAATAATCTTAGTATATTTAACTTGATGGTTAAGTTTTTGCTTGAGTCTTGAAGGTTCTTGTCCAAGACTCAAGTTTGAACTCAAATGAAAAGTGTAATCAGTGTATTTCATCAGAGACTTGATGAAGCACTAGAATAAGTTTAAAGAGCTTAGAACTATCAACATGACCATAAAGCTATTTAGCTGCAGTGTAGTGTTGACATAATCCTTTTTACCATAGGCACAAGTCCTGAAATTTTAGCAGAGGGGATGAGTCGATTACATTATCCCCAGTGTTTCACTGGTACTTAATTTATCAACCCTGAAAGGATAAAAGGCAAAGTAGACCTCGGTGGAATTTGAAGTCAGAACATAGGGATGGGCAAAACACCATAAAGCATTTTTATCCAGCGTGCTAATGATTCTGCCAGCTCGCCATGTGGTGGTGTTGAAATAATAACGAGGCAGAGGTGGCCTATGAATGAAGTAATAGCAAGGATCTTGTACCACATTCTACTAAAACTGTCAGTTCAGTTCAACTGTATCCTTTTTTTTTTTTTTTTTTTTTTTTTTTTTTTTTTTTATTTTTATCTTTCCCATTTCAGAATCTCATGACCGCCTACTGGATGTGTATGAGCGACTTGACTACATGGACGCTGACAAAGCTGATGCTCGAGCTGGCTATATTTTACATGGTCTTGGTTTCACTAAAGAGATGCAAAGCAAAAAAGTGAAGGACTTCTCTGGAGGATGGCGTATGAGAATTGCTCTTGCCAGGGCTTTATACATCAAACCAGCCTTGCTGATGTTGGATGAGCCTACGAATCATCTGGATTTGGATGCTTGTGTCTGGCTGGAAGAAGAACTCCGCAAGTAAGTTACTGTTGTGCTCTTGGAGATCAACTACAATCTGTCAAATGGGAGTTGTACAGTTTCTCTTTACACAATTTTCACACAAGGCTTAGATGAGAAGACACCCAAAGTTTTACCATTTCTCTTTCTACATCTTCAAGATTATCTTTGAAGCTGATTAACTTTATTTTTCATTGTTCGTCTTGGTGTTTTGGATCTACCATTCTTAAGAGCAATTGAATAATTTGGTCATGAAACCAAGGGCTTTTTTTTTTTAGTTAGTTCAATGTCATCTAAGAAATTCCAACTGCAATAATCCTTTCACTGTATATCATTTTTATTTGTCTAGTTATGCTTGTCTCTCTCTCAGTTGTATCTGTGTACCTAACTTTATATTTATTATAATCAATATAAATTCTTTTACTACTTAAATTCCTAACCGTTTCTGTACATAAGCATGAAATTCTTTACATCTGCCATTATTTTGTTTGTTTCAGCTACAAGAGAATATTGGTCATAATTTCCCACTCGCAGGATTTCCTCAATGGTGTTTGTACCACTATTATTCACATGCATCTTCGTAAACTGGTTTACTATGGTGTGAGTCTCAATGTTTTCTTCAGAAATTCCTTATTATTGCTACCACAAACTCTCTATTGTTGGTTATTGAATAGTATCTATCCAGTATACTGCTGGGAGGGTACATAGTCTGCCATGGACACCTGTGCTTTGGTTCTTTCTTTCTTTTTCTTTTCCTTTTTTTGTCACTTTTGCTATGAATTAAATTAATGAATTCAACGGGATACGCCGTCTGCAAGTAGTTGGGTTCAGCATATTATCCTCCATTTTCTAATTGTTACACACACACACACACACACACACACACACACATATATATATATATATATATATATATATATATATATATATATATATATCTAGAGAGAAAGACCTAAATGGCAAAATACATGAAATTTTCACTCCAAAGCTGCAGCTGAATTTAGCTGGCTGCAATATCTAAAGAGAGCAGGGTTCAATCCACAGGACTGGCTGATGATGTTTTAAGTAAAAGGTCTGATGTTGCACCACAGCATGTTGAATTCATGCCCTATCTCTTTTCTAACAGAGTATATGATTTCAAGGCTCTCATTACTTTCATGGTGATAGTGTAGACATCAAAGTGTCCCCTTTTCCAAGGCACCAATACACAGCTTGTATTGGTACAAGGAAAAATGGACCAACAATGTTTTTTTTTTTTTTAAACTCCATTTTCTCTTTTGCATCTTTTTATTATTTTCTCCAAGACTTTTTCAGGAGGTTTCTCCTTTCTTTGTCCCTTCCCATTCCTTGTCAGACTTAACTTCAATCTTTTCCCCTTTCTTGCTTTTCCTCTTCCTCCTTCACTATTTTCTGTTTCTTTATCATTCACCTCATATTGTACCCTCCATCGTCTTTTCCTCAACATTAATCTTTCTCCCCCTTTTCTTGCCTCCTCTTCTTCCTCTTCCTTCACCTCATATTTCACTTTTCATCCGTTTTTCTTTTTTTTTAAACACTTGCTGCTGGTGCTTACTATGATAACTCAAATGGACTGAAGCCAGATTACTGTGTAGACGGACAGACACACACACACTCTCTCTAAATATGGGCTGTTGACAGCTTTGATTAAAAATTGATAACCAATCAAGAATTAACT
>NC_068989.1:84947865-84960413 GCF_001194135.2 Octopus bimaculoides
CCCCCAACCACGACTCAGCAAGAGGAGATACAATAGTTCAGAAGTAGTTAGGACACACTCTGTTGGATTGATTAATCCACAGGGCATCCAGCTCTAAAAACCATGCCAAAGCAGACCTCACCAGTGCTGGTGCCGTGTAAAGAAAAAAAAAAAATTACAGACTCTATGGTTTCTATGGCTGGATGCCAGCCATAGAAACCATGCCAAAGTAGAGAGTGGAGTTTGGTGCAGTCCTCTGGTTTACCAGCTCCTGTCAAACCATCCAACCCATGCTAGCATGGAAGACATGTTAGATGATGATGTCTGAGAGAGAATAAATTATTTTTCAAAAGATTTCATCAAGTTCATAATTATTATTAAACATTAGATTCTACACCCATTGGATATGTAGATGGAAGAAATTTCAAATGTACAAAAGTGTCTTTTATTATTAATATTACTATTGATACATAATAGGGGTTTCATGTATATTATATATCATCATCGTCGTTCTCGAGTGCACTTGATTACTCTGAAGTAAGGATTATGTTGCTATTATAACAAAGCCATACTAATTGTCCAAAATATACAGTATCTTATCTACCATGGTATAAAGGATTCAACTGTATGTAACAAATAGTGTTATATCTGTAATAAATGTGTGTTTGTATAACTCGTGAGTCCTGCTAACATATGCTGCCTTTGTTTCAATTAATTTTTAAAATAATGAATTTAGTAAAATAACTTTCTAATTATTAAGCTGGGGTCTGGAAAAAATTAGCATAAAATTTTGATAGAAGACTATAATTTAGACCACTTTAAAGCAGTAAGTTTGTCCTAAACCCTGGGACAGTCTCAAGCAGGTTAGTATCAAAAGGGTTAAAATGTTTCTCTGTTTTCTACCTATCCCTTGTTTTACTCGGTTTCTCTGACAACAACAAACTTGTGATTTTATTTCTAAATCTTCAGCTCATCTTAACTGTTGATGTTTTTCTTCCTTCCAGCAGTTGCACTAACTCCCTGTTTTCTATGTTCCAGGGCAATTTTGATGCTTATATACAGACAAGGAATGAAGTTGAAGAAAACCAGATGAAGAAATATAAATGGGAACAAGACCAGATAGCTCATATGAAGGTGTGTATGTCACATTAGCTTCTTAATTTCGTTCTTGCTAGACTGCTGCATTGGTGTTTGGGGTACATGTTGAAGACTGGCATGGGGGTACATACAGAAGACTGATGGTGTTGTTAGTAGATCTAGAAGACTGGTATTAGTGTTGTACATATATTGGAGAGTACTTTAAACTTCTCCTTATTTTTTTTTTCTTTCTTCACTTCAGAACTACATAGCCCGTTTTGGTCATGGCAGTGCCAAGTTAGCTCGGCAAGCTCAGAGCAAGGAAAAAACTTTGAAGAAGATGGTGGACAGTGGTTTAACAGAAAAAGTAATTTCTGATAAAGTAAGTTTTTTTTTTATTACCATTCAGCAAGAGACACAAGAACCCTTCACCCACCCTGTCTTTGATCCTTCCTGTAATTTTTTTCAGTTTGTGATCCTTTATTTTTGGTTTTGCTATTGGTAGCCCCAGAAAATATGTAGAAAATATTTTAAATTAAGCCGTGTAATTTGAAGACTCCTGTGGGTATAGGACTTTCAGACAATCCTTTTATCTAAGGACTGCTGTGGTTGGTTCTATTTTAAGGTTTATTAACCCTTTTAATGCAGAAAGCAGTTTTATATATACTGTTCTCTTTTGTTGAGGAATTTCATGTTTGAAATTGTTTTCTATTGAGATATGTCAAGTTTACTGAGACAATGCAACTTTTAGAAAATACCAATTCTAGTTTTTGGTTGATATTTAACATCATTACTGGAATAGCCATGAGACTTAATTTTTTAATAGAAGGGTTAATGGAAAATAACCTGGCCTGGGAAATCTTTCGGCTTTAATTGGGATAATTACATTTGAGGAAAAATTAATAATGGGTAGCGTCTTGAATCTTATGTGTTTGTAGTTGGATTTAATTTTGTGACTGTTGGTTTGAGAGCAGTTTGGTGTCATCAGTTGTCTTTTACCAATGTTAACAGAAAATTAGAATGGTCTTTTGATGAAAATGTAGTGACTTCACTCTCCACTTCATGGAGGAGAGAAAGATGTATTATAAAAGCTGAAATTCTACCTTGTCTTAGATTTGAACCTTCTACCTTTTCTTTTCTTTCAGACATTGGCGTTCTTTTTTCCATCGTGTGGCACTTTGCCACCTCCTATTGTCATGGTGCAACATGTCTACTTCCGCTATGCACCAGATAAGGTGAGTTATGTCCCTTCACACATTTCTTTACTTTCCACCTGCAAAGTTTAGCTTTGGTGGATTTATTGTGTGTGTTCTCTCATTATTTTTCTGGACTGTGTGGATTTTCAATTCAAAGATTATGGGCAACTTCCAGAAGTGCAAAGGGTTATTCTCCATCTTTTAATCTCTTTCGCCCTGACTATTGACCCTTCTCCTATCTTTCGTTTTATCTTGCATATTTTTATATAAACAACAAGCAAACTTAATAGATGAAACTTTAGTCATTTGGGTTTTTAAGTCGCATGAAATTTGATTTCTCACATTGAAATCACTGATTGCAAAATAACTCGTGAGAACTAAAAGGCATGTGTTAATAAATGTTAGGGGATATTGGGTTGTTGTGGAATTGAATCCTTTTAAACTGGTTCAGTGCATGCAGTAAGCCATGTAATTTGAAGACTCCTGTGGGTGTATGACCTTCAAACAATCCTTTTATCTAATCAGTGGCTAAATTTTCACTGGGCAACAACAGCGAAACTGTAAGTCGGTGAGAAATTAGATATGTTCTGTTGCCATATACATCTTTTTCGGTAGCTTTGTATTTAGTGCTCACCTGTCTTTGAACTTCTAACTGTATCTCATAATTTGTCTGTTTGCAGCCTTTTATCTATAAAAATTTGGATTTTGGTATTGATCTTGACACCAGAGTTGCCTTGGTCGGACCGAACGGAGCTGGGAAATCAACGTTGTTAAAACTGTTATGTGGTGAGGTAAGTTGGTTTCTTATAAGTATTTCTCTTGCTTTTTTTTCTCTTTATATCTCTCTCTCTCTCTCTCTTTTGATGTATATTTATTTCCCTTTCAACGTACATATAAGAAGTCTTGCCATCTGTCCAACTTTAAATATTTGATCTGTGTAAAAACAATGCAATAAAGTGTTCCCTGAAGAATTGTTATGGATCAGCATCCACTGCAGAGGATGCATATTACCATAATGGTGAAACGTACGTAGGGCACAAATGATATAAACTGCCTCTTGTGTTTATCATACTTTCCCTTTATAAATATATATCTATTTAAATTGTTCTGTTAGATTTACTCAGGATACTTGTGTAATATTATGATCAGTCTCGTATATATCAATGTAGTTTGGTCTGTGCAAGAGAGTGGAATGTAGTTGCTGAGGTTAGATTTCAAGATGATGATCTTTACACATGGTATAATGCTGTCTATCAGAATAACAAAATAATGAGTCTTATAAATTGTGCCACCAAGTGGCAGTAACAGTTCCATTGGAGGAACGAACCAACTAAATCAGTCTTGTATAATTTGTTCATGTAAACTTTGTTTCTGAATAACTCTTATTTGCTTTCTCATTTTTCTCCAGCTTGTACCAAGTGAGGGATTGATTCGGCGCCATTCCCACTTAAAGATTGGTCGTTATCACCAGGTAAACAAGCAGTTTATTTTCGTATGTTTGAGAATTGCTGGTTGGGTCTTTTAATGATGATATCTTGGTAAGAACACGTTTGATAGTTGCTCCAATATGTCCGTTGGTATTGAAAGGAGAATGTCAACTGCCATTTTGTGTCTACCTTAAAAAAACTGTTTTGTTAAAGAAACAAACGAAGGTTTCTTTGTCTTGAATTAATAATCATGTCCTATGGTTGGTCAGCAAGTTGATTGGTTTATTGGTTTGCTGTGACAGTGAGGCTGTAATATTGTTTTCAAATTTTGGCACAAGGCCAGCTATTAAGGGTTAAGGGGTAACTGATTACATCAGTTGCAGTGTTCAACTGGTACCCATTTTATTGACCCCGAAAGGAAGAAGGCAAAGTTGAGCTGGGTGGAATTTCAACTCAGAACGTAAAGACTGATGAAATGCTGCGTGGTTGCCCTTGCATACAGGCCTGTCCCTTGTATCCCTCTTCAGCTGAGCATCCCTAATCTTGTGGGCACATAAAAAGCATCTGTGCCAGTGCTGTGTAAAAGCATCCAGTATACTCTGTAAAGTGGTTGGCATTAGGAAGGGCATCCAGCTGTAGAAACCATGCCAAAACAGACATGGAGCCTGAACAGGCCTTCAGCTGGTCAGTTCCTGTCAAATTGTCCAACCCATGCCAGCATGGAAAACAAATGTTAAATGATGATGATGATGCTGATAGTTCTGCCAGCTCACTGCCTTCAGTGTGGCTGTAATATTCCCTGGTTGGTCAGCTTCTCGGCCTTTTGGCTAAGATCAAAGTGTAGTATCTGTTCTTATCAGCTTAATATCTGATATGGTCCCTATCTGGGACCATTGATATTAAATTGATTTTTAGAATGAGGTGAAGAGTTAAGGGCTTGCTCTGTCTTTGCCACGGGTTGGCCTGGTATAGCAGTACTTTCAGGATTCAGCCCATCTCTCACCCAGGAGATAAAAATAAAATATTCTCTGGCTGGTCAGCTAGCATGATGAGCCATCAGTTATTCATTTTGTTAAAGTTGTTCTATTGAATCTTTTTTTTTTTCGTATGTTCAGCATCTAAGAGAAATATTAGACCTTGAGATGAGCGCTTTGGATTGGATGATGAAGTGTTACCCAGACATTCGTGAAAAGGAGGAAATGAGGAAAATAATTGGTCGTTATGGGTTGTCAGGTCAACAACAGGTATGTCCATCTTTCTCACCACATCACCACCATTTATGTCCCCTCTTGTTCCTTAATTTAGTCTCCTGCTGACCAGTGTCGTTTCTGACCTTCTTCAGACATAATCAGTCTCTGATCTTTATATTCTCTTGCCTTCATTGCTTTTCTTTTTTCCTTCCAAACTCCCCCCCCCCCAATACTCTTGCTTCTCTCTTTTGCTTCCATACTCTGCTTGCCTTTCTCTCTCCCTCCCTCTATACTTTCCCTGCTTCCCTCTCTTTTCCTTCCACGCTCTACTCACTTTCTCTAAATCAGGTGAGTTGTTCTATGGACCTTTATAGATCAACTGTCTTCAACATACAAAACACATGACCGGTTCATTAGTGATGAATACTGCCTAAACTCCTTGTCACATGTGGTGTCAGAGGAAACAGAGGTCACATGTGGCTAATGTTTGACATTATTGTGCAGTGGGCCATCTGAAATGTCCCTGTCTTGTGGTTTTTTTACTTAACTTTTTAACTTCTCTTGAGAAACATATAACAATGACAGTAGTATTACCTGAATTTATCAATATTGCTTTTCATTTCTCCAAGTTTGATAAAATAACACCAGTAATAAACTAACTCCAACATAATTGCCATCCCCCCTTAACCTCAATGGTGGCAACGTTACTGAGATGTTATAAGTGTTTATTTTAGTATATTAGCATTGACTTTAACTTCTTCTAAAATTGTTTTGCTCAGTTTATATCGTTACTAGTTTAATATGTAGTGTTGAGAAACAATACTAATTACATGAAATGTTTACACATGCATGACATCTCTTTGGTATCAGTGATTGTAATTAGTAAGTATCATCATCGTTTAACGTCCGCCTTCCATGCTAGCATGGGTTGGATGATTTGACTGAGGACTGGTGAACCAGAAGGCTGCACCAGGCTCCAATCTGATTTGGCAGAGTTTCTACAGCTGGATGTCCTTCCTAATGCCAACCACTCCGAGAGTGTAGTGGGTGCTTTTATGTGCCACCGGCATGAAGGCCAGTCAGGCAGTACTGGCAACGGCTACGCTCAAAATGGTGTGTTTTACGTGCCACCTGCACAGGAGCCAGTCCAGCGGCACTGGCAACGACCTCGATCGAATGATTTTTCATGTGCCAGTAAGGCGACGTTGGTAACATTCACACTCAACTGGTGCTATTTACGTGCCACTGGCACGGAAGCCAGACAGCTGCTCTGGCAGCGATCACGCTCGGACGGTGCTCTTAGCGCTCCACAGGTGCCATCACGATTTCGCTTTCACTTGCTCCAACAGGTCTTCACAAGCCGAGTTGAGTGTCCAATGAAGGAGAGCTTGGCATGGGTGCCAGTCGTCGAATTTAGTTCGATATTAAAAACAGTATGAATAAATAGGCATTATATTTAACAGGGTAATCTGAATGCTAAAGGGTTAAACCAGCTGTATCCAGCCCAAAACTTTTTACCTGTTTTATGTTCTAACTGGCCAGATCCAGCCTCTCGCACCTATCCTGCAATGACATTCTAAAGATAACGATGTCTTGAAACTACAAAATAATTCATTGTTAATTCAAAACAATGTAAATTATCAATAATACATTTGATAGAAGAATCTGAATGCTACAGGGGTTAAATGGTGTTATTGTTTGTGTTTGAAGGTTTGTCCAATAAAGAATCTCTCTGATGGTCAAAGATGTCGCGTTATCTTTGCCTGGTTGGCTTGGCAAAGTCCTCATATGCTCCTGTTAGACGAACCTACCAATCATTTAGATATTGAAACTATTGATGCCCTCGCAGAAGCCATTAATGACTTTGACGGCGGAATGGTTCTTGTGAGTCACGATTTCAGACTCATTTCTCAGGTAAGTCACCGCTCTATAATACACATACTCTCACTCCCACATACCTTCACTCATTCAAAAGCACATGCACTCAATTGCTTGTTCATCTAAACGTATTTCCTCAAATCTACTCATTCGGTCATGGATGCTGATATGGCTCTGTGGATAAAAAAAAGTTCACATGATAAAAGTCTGGTTTTGGATGTTATCACATTGCACAGTTCTCTATCTGCTACTTGTTGACCAAAGTCTCGAAAGTAAAGTTCGCTGAGTGGAGCCTGCCTGTCCTTACATGGTAGCTCAATCTAATGCTTGGTTTAACATCATCATTTTATCCTAGGATGACTCTGGTGGAGTCCTATCTGCTATAACATTCATTTACTCAGTCGAGCATGTTTACTCACTCAATCATACAATCACTCATTCATGCAAACATATAATCATTTACACATTCAAACACTTGTTCATTCACTCAAATACTCATGCATTCCTCCACTCATGTTAAGACTCACTCTTTCACTTTCTCAGTTTTATATATTTTTATTCATGACTGACCGATCTTATTTCAATATCCACATTTGTTTCTATGGGTTGTTTGTAGTGGATTGGAAAAATCTTGCGCAGTAGTCAGTGAGGGAAAGGGACCCTGTCCAGTGGTTGGTGAGGGAAAGGGACCCTGTCCAGCGGTTGGTGAGGGAAAGAGACCCTGTCCAGCGGCCGGTGAGGGAGGGGAATTGGACCCTACCCAGTGAATTTAATAAGTTTTTTTATTGATTTAACTGAATTCTATTTGTTTTATTGTTTCTCTGTATTTGTAGGTCGCCCAGGAAATTTGGGTGTGTCAGAACCAGACAATAACAAAATGGGACAAAGACATTTTCTCTTACAAGGAATATTTGGCCAAGAATGTCCAAGAAAAGATGGCCAATTTGGATAAATAACCAAAACTTCGTTTTAGGAAGTCTTCAATTTTTTTATTACTTTTTTTATTGTTATTTAGGCTGGACAGAAAAAAAACCTTTTAAAAGATTGCCATACTTCTCCAGTGGTCATTTCATGCACAAACTTTTGCATACATATGCACATACACATGCATATATACCTACATGAAAGTGCATGTACATACTCATGCATATTCATGAGTATGTAGTCATGCATATTCATGAGTACATGAACATCTGTAAGCATATGCATACATATGTAAACATCCACACGAGTACATATGCATGTGTTCGCCTACATCTGTAAACATACATGCACACATGCGCTTACATATGAATATATAAGCATAGGCATATTTCTGTCGACATAAACACACATATGCTTACATGTGCATATGTAAGCATACATGCAGGCACACACATTTGCATACATTTGAGTAAACATGTATATATATTTATACGCACCCAAGCATCTATGGATCTATGTACTAGTGCATTAATGCGCACACTTTGTATTTGCATGCAAATGTGATGAAGAGTTGCAAGTGTTCAGTGCATGTTTGTTGTTGTTATGCAAGGTTGGTGCAACAACATCACAGCAATGACATGTTTTAATAAAACTATTGTTGATATTTTAGTTAGAATTTAACACGAGTAAAAGACTGTTGGAAAAAAAAAAAAACAACAATTCTCATTATGTCCTTCACTCTCTTTCTCTCTTTGTTTCTTTCTTACACAATGCCTTTAAGGCCATCTGTCACTGTCTGTATGTATAAGTGTGTGTAATATATACGTCATTTCTTTCTTGCTGTCATCTGAGTGTGTATGTATGTATATATATCTTGTTGATATCATGTTAAGCTGTCGTCGGCCAAATGTATTATTTTCGATATTTATTTTTGCTTGCAAATAGCCAGTTCTTTTGGTCAAACTATCGTATCTCCAGCTGCTTCAGATGCCAAGATATCAAAAATTGTAAAAGTGTAGTATAACGGTTTTGCTATGGAATGGTGAAACTTTTTTTTTTTTTTTAAAGCAATGTTTTGGACTTAAGGCACTTTTGCATAATAGCAACTATATATATATATATATATATATATTAATAATATTAGGGAATAAAATCCAAAACTTACAGGAAAAATTCAATAGGAATGACTTACGATGAAGTTAATGTAGTTAAAACGGCTAGGAAATCGTTGATTAGATATAATAAATTGTGGGCTAGGAAGGATACTAGGGATTATTTTGATATATCTATGGGGGCACCTGATTTAATAGGTGTTTATTTATTATTGGAACTTCAATTAGAAAATTTAAAATTGGAGGGTCGTTTATATAGTGATGACCTTTTATTAATAACTAAGAATTGCACCAATAGAACACTAGAATTATAGAAGAAACTATATAGTTTTTTTTAAAAGAAATGCATAAGGTATTACTATATATAATGAGAACTATAGTGTTAATTACTTAGATGCTAATTTTAATTTAATAACAGGTAAAACCCAACCATTCCATAAAATTAATGAAAACTTTAGATATATTAATGCTAATAGTAATCATCCACCCTCAATTAAGAAATCGTTAACAGATAATATAGGTAAAAGAATATTGTTACTTTCTTCTAATTTTGAGATTTTCCAAAAACATGCACCTTATTATAATGAAGTCCTGTGGGAGGTGGGATGTAATAGTAATATTAAATTCTTTAATAATTCTAAATATAATTATAATATAAATGATTCCTATATTTTTTATAATAAACTTAACATTAAGAATTATAAGTTTTATCTATGTAATTATGGTATTAATAAGTATTATGATAATACAAAACATAAATATGATAATAATAGACTAAAAAATAAGATTAAATTTAATTCATTTAATGATAATAATATAAAAAATAAATATAATATAGATAAGAACAAAATTTGATTAATTATTCCTTATGGAGTTAAACATTATTAAAGAAATTTTAAATATAATTGAAGTATTCATTAGAGATAATGAAAAATATTTTTTTTCTAGTAATAATTTTGGAGTTGGTTATTCTACTACTAATAATGTTGGTAATATTATTTCTTCTTTTTATAAATTTAAGCTGAATAAGTTTTACAAAAACAAATCTAATAATTATTCCAATAATAATAATATAGACCAGAATATAATTAATTGTACATGTAGAGATAAAACTTAATGTAAATTTAATAATAAATGTAATTTGGAGGATGTAGTATATAAATGTGTAGTGACTTTGATTGATGATAATAATAGGAATGGTTACAATTTAAATACTATTTACATAGGGTCGACTTGTAATAAAATTAAATTACGTGTGGCTCAACATATGAATTCTTTTAAGAATAGAAGTTTAATTAATTCTACTGTGCTTAGTAAATATTAGCTTAACAGAAATTCTTCGATAAGTTAGGGTTTTATTTTAAGTAATGTTAAATACTTTTCGATTATTCATTGTTAAAACGTGTATTATTTTATATTTATTTGATAATTATTATGAGTTTAGATACGTTCATTGATTTTATTATTATTATTTTAGACCTGAAGAATCGAATTTATTTAAAAATATAGTGACAAAATGCATGTAGTCTATTTAATGCTATTTGATATTTATTTATTGATTGTGTAATTTATTGATTTTTGGAATAGGGTTTTTGAGGTATATTTGTTTTTTCTGGATGGTTTGAATGACGTTTTTCATTGTTCAATTTGTTTATAATAGTTTTTTCTCTAAATTATATACACACACGCACACACGCACACGCACACACTCTCACACTCTCTTTCTCTCTCTCTCTCTCTCTCTCTCTCTCGTGTGTATACAACTATTTCTCTTTTTGTGCCACCTTTTCCTGTCAGTCATTTGTTCATTTCCCTTGTTTAAACCACTATCTCAGTTTGTGTTTATATACATGTGTGTGTGTGTATGTACGCTGATTTTCTACAGCTGGATCGTCTTCCTGTCACCAACTTTCACCTGTTTCCAAGCAAGATAATATTTTCCCATGGCCAGACATGATTTTACAGAAGATGGGAAATGAACAGCACTGCGTGTATGATGAAGCTCAACTGCAACTATGGTGCAACAGCAAAACAAACATGCATGTGCATAAGCATGTGTGTGTATGTGTATATTTTATATTTGTGTGTGTGTGTATATATAAAGTGTAAATACAATAAACAAAATGGACAATGAAGGATGAACAATAGTTGACAAGTGAGTTAACGTAATGTTTTGGGTGTTAGTCCTTCATCATAAAAAGAGAGACATTGTGGACAGAAAAAAAGGAGCAAAGACTTAGAAAGTAGGGAAGGGGTAAATGCAAATAAATGTTCACAGCTGTGAATAGGTAGCCCTGCTAAGGACTAGCCTTCCAGTCAGAGGAAATGTTGGCCTGGTCCCCTAACCAGCAGGGGTGACATCGTTTGTATAGCTAAAATGATGCAAAGTGCATTGTGACTAGTGATGTATAACATCTGATTGGTCAATCACATGATCATCATCATCATTTAATATCATCTGCTTTCCATGCTAGCATGGGTTAGACAGTTTGGAACTAGTAAGCCAGAGAACTGTGCCAGATTCCAGTCTGGTTTGGTATGATTTCTATGGGTGGATGCTCCTCCTGACGCCATCCATTTCAAGAGTGTAATGGGTATCTTTTATGTTCCGCTGTCACAGGTGGGTGCCATTTACAGAACACTGGCAATGGCCACAACAATGATTTCACTTGACATGTCTTCTAAAGCATAGCATATTCTTTTCTACTCTAAGCACAAGGCCTGAAATTTTTGGGGAGGGGGCCAGTCGATTAGATTGAACCCGGTACACAACTGGTACTTTATTGACCCTGAAAGGATGAAAGGCAAAGTTGACCTCAGTGGAATTTGAACTCAGAACATAAATTTCTGCCATTTTGCCACCTTTAAAGCACAGCATATTGTCAAAGGTCTTGGTTACTTGTCATTCCTTCCTTGGAGATCATGCTTCACCACCTTGTCGCTTACCTCTGTGAGGCCCATATGAGATATGTGTATGTGTGTTTAAAATATTTACTGTATTTTGAAATAATTGTATATTCATGAGAAATTTTTTTGATATTGAATTTCATACTATGTCTAAAGTAGTATTGTATTTAAAATATATATAAATATATGAAACATGACAGCTTTAAAGATTTAAAATATGTATGTAGTGTAAATCTAGATGACAATACAGGTAAATATGGAATTAACTTAACACTTTAATGAGAAGTGAAGAAAATGGCTTAACATTTAGTGTTTGTTTCTTTCTTCTGATGGACAAAGTGAGAAGGTTTTTGTTTAGAAACGAAGGGATCAGGAAACTGTTCTTATGGGATGAGGGAGTTAATGGAGGTTGGAATAGATATGTAGATGAAAGTAAAAGGGTATCTGGCTTTGGAAGTGTGCAGAAGTATCATTTTTGGGCATACAAGTTGGTGTATTTTCACTGGGAACATTTGGTCCTCTCAAGTTATCTTGGTGTATAATTCAACCTGCCTTTGTTGGTTTGAAAATTTCAGTTTGTATGCCTGAAAATAAAGTTAGTGGGTGCTGTGCTATTGGTAATGTGAAAAAGTATGTGATGAGGGCACCTGTGCTACAATATCATTCTAAAAATAAACAGTCACATGATCACAATTTTGATGCTTCAAGGCAATTCATAATTAATTCAAAGCAATGTGAATAAATGAGCATTGCATTTGCTAAAATAATCTGAATGCTAAAGGGTTAAACTAAATTTTTAAGTAAAAGAATATGAATTCAGTGAGAAATTAATGGAATTCTTTTCTTTTTTTTTTTTTT
>NC_068989.1:84960840-84963340 GCF_001194135.2 Octopus bimaculoides
CCCCCCCCCCCCAGGACTTGTTCTTTCTAAGCCCAGTAAATATTCTATTGGCCTCTTGTTGAACTGTTAAGTTATAGAGACGTAAACACACCAACATCGGTTGTCAAGTGATGGTGGTGTGGGTGGTGGGGGACAAACAAAGGGACATATACATAAATATACACGCACAGATATATATGATAGGATTGTTTCAGTTTTCGTCTACCAAACCCACACACAATGCATTGGTTGGCCCAAGGCTACAGTGGAAGACACTTCCCCGTGCATTTTGACCAGCTTCTTTATCAGTTGTTCTCTGATTTCACCAATTTCTTCTCGGTATCTGGACACTGACAACACATCCAAACTTATTTGTGATATTCTGAGAGGCTCTACGGATTTTTATAGATAGGGAGTTATCTCCCTTGTCAAACATCGTTGACTGTGCATGACAGGAACTTGTGGAGAGGATATAAATGGTTGCCTCCTGAAAGGAAGTCTCTACTGGAAAATTCCCTATGATATAGCAGAACTCGGACATTGATTGTGGCATTCCTTCATCTGCGGATGATATTACAGATGGATCAGTCTATAGGTTATTATTACTCATTGACGAGAATCTATTCCTACCAGTTAAGACTTTTCATTATTGTGCAATGTTTACCAACTTAGGCAGTGATGCCAGTGTGGCAAGAAACTTGCATCCCATCCACAGGTCTCATTGCATGACTTCTTGGTTTCGACTATAGCCCCAGGCTGACCAAAGATTTGCGAGAGGATTTGGTTGACAGAAACTGGAAGAAGGGGGCGAGCTGGCAGAAACGTTAGCACGCCGGGCGAAATGCTTAGCGGTATTTCGTCTGCCGTTACATTCTGAGTTCAAATTCCGCCGAGGTCGACTTTGCCTTTCATCCTTTCGGGGTGGATAAATTAAGTACCAGTTACGCACTGGGGTCGATGTAATCGACTTAACCCCTTTGTCTGTCCTTTTTTTGTCCCCTCTATGTTTAGCCCCTTGAGGGCAATAAAGAAATAAGAAACTGAAAGACCATTTTTATATGTATGTGTAGTGGTAAAAAGCTTGCTTCCCAACTACATGGTTCTGGGTTCAGTTCCACTGCATTTGTTGACCAAAGTCTCGAAAGTAAAGTATGGTAGACAGGAACAGTGGAAGTTCGCTGAGAGGAGCCTGCCTGTTCTTACGTGGTAGCTTAATCTAATGCTCATGACCTATGACTTTGGGCAAGGGTGCTCTACTATAGCCTTGGGTTTACAAAAGCTTTGTGAGTGGATTTGGTAGATGGAAACTGAAAGAAGCCCATTGCTTGAGTATGTGTGTGTGTATATATATATATATATATCAGTATCTCATAGAAGTATATACACCCCTAAAAAATTTGAGTAAAATTGCTATTACACTGATAATATCGAAGGAAATCAAATGAAATTTACACTGAATAAGATATATATGCAAACGTTATGCAAATTTAGAACAAAACAATAAACATTTTCAAAGATATGAACGAAATATTAATTTTGAAACGATACAAAAATATCTACACCCTAAACGATTCTTTACTATATTCAATATTTGGCGCGACCACTTTTGCCTTCAATGACTGCATTAAGTTTTCTGGGCAAAGAGTCAACTAAATTTTCGCTTATAACCGATGAAATCAACGTCCTTTTATCCTGAATTATGTCTTTCAACTGTATTACGTTGTGGGTTTTTCTTCTCCTCAACTTTCCTTTTTAAAACACCCTCACAGACGTTCTATTGGGTTTAAATCAGGTGACATGGTAGGCCAAGGCAATATCTGATAAAAATTTTGTCATCTTTGAGGTGTGTTTAGGGTCATTACCATTTTGGAACAAGGAATGTCTTCCTTAGCCCATCCTCAGTCAAATTGTCCAACCCATGCTAGCATGGAAAGTGGACATTAAATGATGATGATATAATCAAAATCTCAAGGCTATGAGATAATGAATGATTAATTCAAAACAATGTGAATAAATAAGCATTACATTTGATAGAATAACCTGAATGCTAAAAGGTTAAGCAACAGAACAGGAATTTCTGTTCTTTTTTCATTCAATTATCAATATTTTTATGAATAAAACTGAAAACAATTCTAATTTTGGTGAAGACACTTTTCTATGAACAGACAACAATCAAATCTCTTGGAATCAAAAATCGAAAGCAATTTTTCTTTTCACAGCAATAATTTTATTCATTAACTGTGCTTAAACTAAGAACACATGCCACAGCAAAAAATATGTATAAATCATAATAATAATAATAATAATAATGATAATATAATGTTAAAAACACCAGAAAATAAAAATAAATGAATGGTTGTAATACAATATATATATATATATATGTATATATATGTGTGTGTGGTGGTGTGGTGTATACCAGTATGTTGATGGCGGTGACTCTGCTAGCAGTGGTACTGAAAAATCTCACTGAGATGTCACCAAAAACTGGGAGTGTTCTTTTGCTTTGAGGCGGAGTTGT
>NC_068989.1:84965144-84966392 GCF_001194135.2 Octopus bimaculoides
ACCGGATGGCAACACCAGGCTCCAGTCTAATTTGGCAGAGTTTCTACAGCTGGATGCCCTTCCTAACGCCAACCACTCAGAGAGTGTAGTGAGTGCTTTTACGTGTCACCCGCACGAGGGCCAGTCAGGCGGTACTGGCAACGGCCACGCTCAAAATGGTGTCTTTTATGTGCCGCTCCCGAGCAACGCCGGGTGCCTCTGCTAGTATAATATATATCTAAGTTTGCCTTGCCTATATATATATATATATATATATGTGTGTGTGTATATACTTGTTTCAGACTGTGGCCATACTGGGGCATCGCTTTGAAAAAATATTTTTCGAATGAATCGACCACAGTACTTATTTTGTTGTTAAGCCTGGTACTTGTTCTATCGGTTTCTTTTGCCGATCTGTTGGGTTACGGTGATGTAAACACACTAACACCGGTTATCAAGCGGTGGTGTCACACACACACACACACACACACACACACACACTGTATGATTAAGATAATCCTTTCTACTATAGACACAAGGCCCGAAATTTGGGGGAGGGGTATAGTCGATTATATCGACTCCAGTGTTTCACTGGTACTTAATTTATCGACCCCGAAAGGATGAAAGGCAAAGTCGACCTCGACGGAATTTGAACCCAGAACGCAAAGACGGACGAAATGTTGTGAAGCATTTCGCCCGGTGTGCTAACGATTCTGCCAGCTTGCCACCTTTATGATTACATAAATAATAGAAAATGGAATGAACGACATTTAAAATCACTACAATTGTTTCAACGTATTTTTACACTCGTAGTGCATCGGTGATATGTTATGTAATCATTATCAATCCATGGTGTAAAATGCGCCTCCTCAGGTGATAATTTAAATAGATCCATCGTCAGATCCTACTGTCATTTCACTCTGTGTGAGAATGTATACCCAAAGTATATTCTGTATTCACATCCTACTGTTATTGTTGTTGTTGGCACTCCGTCGCTTACGACGTCGAGGGTTCCAGTTGATCCGATCAACGGAACAGCTTGCTCGTGAAATTAACGTGCAAGTGGCTGAGCACTCCACAGACACGTGTACCCTTAACGCAGTTCACGGGGATATTCAGCGTGACAAGGCTGGCCCTTTGAAATACGGGTACAACAGAAACAGGAAGAAAGAGTGAGAGAACGTTGTGGTGAAAGAGTACAGCAGGGTTCGCCACCATCCCCTGCCGGAGCCTCGTGAAGCTTTAGGTGTTTTCGCTCAATAAACACTC
>NC_068989.1:84966762-84969340 GCF_001194135.2 Octopus bimaculoides
TGGTATCGATCTAATTGACAGGCCTCCTTCCCCAAATCTCAGGCCTTGTGCCTATAGTAGAAAGGATTATTACTAGGAATATGAAGGCGTGTGGTTTAGTGGTTGGGGTAATCAGCTGAAAATCGCAGGGTCGTGAGTTCAATTCCCGGCGATGCCTTGTGTCCTTAAGCAAGACACTTTATTTCACGTTGCTCCAGTCCACTCAGCTGGCAAAAATGAGTAGTACCAGTATTTCAAAGGGGACAGCTTTATTACACTCTATGTCACGCTGAATCTCCCTGAGGACTACGCTAAGGGTACGCGTATCTGTGGAGTATCCAGCCACTTGTACGTTAATTTCACAGGCAGGCTGTTCCGTTGATCGGATCAACTGTAACGCTCATCGTTGTAAGCGACGGAGGGCCAGTTATGGTAGGACCAAATCTAACGAGGACGCATTTCCCATGGCGCCTAAGTGACCGAGATCATAGCTTTAGGCGGAGGCATGGCTGCATGGTCAGACGTTAGCTTCCTAACCACATAGTTCCGGGTTCAATCTCATGCGTTGCACCTTGGGCAAGTGTCTTCTAATATGGCCCTAGGTCGACCAAAGCCTTCTGAGTGGATTTGGTTGAGGGAAACTAAAAAAAAGCCCGTCGCGTATGTGTGTGTGTGTCTTTGCGGCTGTGTTTGTCCCTTACCACCGCTTGACAACCTGTGTTGGTGTGTTTACGACCCAGTAAATTAGCGGTTCGGCAAAAAGAAACCGATAGAATAAGTATCAGGCTTAACAGAAAATAAGTCCTGCCGTCGATTTGCTTGACTAAAAATTCTTCAAGGCGTTGGCCCAGCATGGCCGTAGTCTAATGACTGTAACAAGCAAAAGATAAAAGAGAAAATTTTTAGAGGATGGGACAGACCAGCTCCATCGACCCAGTACATGACTGGTACTGTATTTTAATAGACCCCGAAGGGATGAGAAGCAGAGTTTAGCTCGGTGGGATTTGAACTCAGAACGTAAAGAGCCGCTTAACATTTTGTCCAACGCGTTAATGATTCTTCCAGTTCACCGCCCTTGTAAGATATTGGCACAAGGCCAGCAGTTTTGGTTGTTAGGAGGAAGTCGATTAGATCGACCTCAGTGCGTAACTGGTACTTAATTTATCGACCTCGAAAGGATGAAAGGCAAAGTCGACCTCGGTGGAATTTGAACTCAGAACGGAGCGACGGGCGAAATACCACTAAGCATTTCGTTCAGCGTGCTAACGATTCTGCCAGCTCGCCGCCTTGATAAAATTATAAGTCCTTTATTGTGGAATAAATTCTCGTGAGGTGAATCTGCCGATGCGGTTTCAATTCCTAGCTTCCTCGTTCTTTCATTTTTCTCTCTATTTTAAGCGAGGAATGTTTTCGTGGAAAGAATGGCATCAAACTTCCATTTACCATTTCTTCCCATAAATTCCAAGTCACTTGTTTCTTTTATTTTGCCTAACCGAAGAAACCCAGGAAGTCGAGACCAGTATATCTGGTTTCAATTCCTCGTTGGAACTGATGTCTCCGCTGGGCCGCTTCTCACCTGAGTTATTCATCATTTATTTTTTACTTGTTTCAGTCATTAGACTGCAGCCATGCTGGAGCACCACACTGAAAAGTTTAGTCGAACACAGCGACACACACACACACACACACACACACACATACGCACACACATACGCATACACACATGATGGGCTTCTACACAGTTTCCGTCTACCAAATTAAATCACATAGTATTGCAGCTATAGTAGAAGAAACTTGCTCAAGGTACCGCCCAGTGGGACTGAACTAGAAACCATGTGGCCAGCTTCATGTGGCAGAAACAGCCATGTTTGTGGTAACATTTTCACATTAACACATGGACCTGATTATAATAACTCAACTTCATTGTTCGTTTCCGTCATAGTTTTTTCTCGTAATAATATTTGTAGCGCAGTGAGGGCATTCATGCCTATTCTGAGCACGTGTGACATAGAATGCTCTCAACGTGAGCGAAATATACGGACGAACGAAATAACTAAACAACCGTCTCGATAATATTTACATGTTGGAGTCGGCTAGAAAACACCTTTATTTTAATTGGCTGATTCTGAGAGGAGGAGCTATTTATTCTCTTGCCTCCTATTGGTTGGTCTCCATAAAATAAGGTCGTCTAGTTATTTATGAAGGCGTGGCTTAAGGATGCTGGCAGCAACTGTTGTGGGCGTGAATAATGGTCGGAGGCATTTATTGCTGTGGGTGTTATCTTCACGGAGAAGCGTTTAATTCTGTGATAGCGGCTGCTCCTTGAATTGTTTCAGTTACTGGGACTGCGGCCATGCTGGAGCATCGATCCCAGTACTTGTTTTTATTTTAAAGTCCGATACTTATTCTATTAGTCTCTATTGTCGAACTTTTTGTGTTACAGGAACGTAATCAGACCAACAGCGGTTGTCAAGCGGTGAGGAAAGACAAATAGAAACACCAACACACGCGCGCGCGCGCGCGCACACACACACACACACACACACACACACAAACGCACCACACGCGCACACACACACACACACACACACACACACAC
>NC_068989.1:84970229-84974403 GCF_001194135.2 Octopus bimaculoides
TATATATATATATATATATATTTATATATATATACATGACGGGCTTCCCCACAGTTTCCGTGTACAGAATTCACTCACAAAGCAGTTATCGGCTTGCGGCTATAGTAGAAGACTCTTGCTCAAGGTGCCACATAGTAGGATTGAACCCGAAACTGTATGGTTACAAAGCGATCTTAGCAACCACACAGTGATGCCTGTGTGTGGACTATCTTCCAGACACACCGAAGTGGTGGGCGTGTTGTGGACTGACTATCTTCCAGACACACCAAAGTGGTGGGCGTGGTGTGTATCTCCCAGATACACCGAGGTAGTGGGCGTGGTGTGAACTGACTCTTCCAGACATACCGAAGTGCTAGGCGTGGTGTGGACTGACTATCTTCCAGACACACCGAAGTGTGGGCGTGGTGTGGACTGACTATCTTCAAGACACACCGAAGTAGTGGGCGTGTTTTGTTTTTTATATTACTCTAAGGCCGATAAGTCAAATACCAGTTGTATACTCGGACCGATTAATAGTAATAACGTCTGTTGATTTCATCATAGTCGGGTGAAAATTTTAGCTACGATTTTTAGCGAATCAAGGTTCCTAATAGACATAAAAAGACGTAGGGGAAGAATCTCCGCTTAAAAAAAAAAGAAAAGAAAAAAGGATAAAACCTAGTGAAAACAAAAAAAAAAAAAAGCCAAGCATCGGAACACCAGTGGACATCCGTAACAACAAAGAAAGTAATTGAGATACTGCAAAAAACCAGGAAGGACTGGAAGGCACCCGGATATGACAAGACCCTCAGCTTCCGGTTGGAATATCTAACAGAGACCCCAGGCATCGAGCTGGCAGAATCATCAGCACGCCGAAGGCTGCGAGCTGGCAGAACCGTTAGCGCACTGGGCGAAATGCTTATCGGTATTTCGTTCTGAGTTCAAATTCCGCCGAGGTCGACTATGCCTTTCATCCTTTCAGGGTCGATAAATTAAGTTCCAGTTACGCACTGGGGTCGATGTAATCGACTTAATCCCTTTGTCTGTCCTTGTTTGTCCCTTCTGTCCTTGTTTGTCTCCTCTGTGTTTGGCCCCTTGTGGGCAATAAAGAAATAAGAAACGTTAGCAGCATTTCGTCCGTCTTTATGTTCTGAATTCAAATTCCTTTTCTACTCTAGGCAGAAGGCCCGAAATTTTTGGGGGAGGGCTCCAGTCGATTAGATTAACCCCAGTACGCAACTGGTACTTAATTTACCGACCCCGAAAGGATGAAAGGCAAAGTCAATCTCAGCGGAGGTTTATTCTGAGTTCAAATTCAACCGAGGTCGACTTGCCTTGACTCCTTTCAGAGTCGATAAATTAAGTACCAGTTGTAATCGATTTTCCCCCTAGCAACCTAAATTTTCTGGCCATGAGGCAAAATTTGAAACCGATATTTAACAGAGACTCATAGAATGCTAAAAGCGAATGAGACATTGACGGACCCAGAGACGACACGGGACTGGCTCATTGAAGGAATAATCTACCGTAATCTCTTAATCTACAGAAACCACAAACCCTCAAAACTGCAAACCGATAAACATGGCCTTCCTACAATCTAAAAAACCTTTACTGAAATAATATGGCAAAGAATAAACAAACAGTAAAAAAAAACTCAAAAACAAAACAAGCTGTTTCCAGAAGAGCAGATAGGATGCTGCGAAGAATCATATGATTGGAAAGATCAATTACTGATCGATAAATCTATAAATGAAGACGGGCAAAAGAAAAAAATGTGTCTGAGCACGGTATGGCTCGACTACCGGAAGTCTTTTAGACTGTATTTCCCATATGTGGATCCTTGAAATACTAGTGAGGAATAAAGTAGCACCGATAATTATTTCTACTCTAGCCACAAGACCTGCAGTCTTTTTTGGTAGGGGAGGGGGGGTTAGTCGATTACATCGACCCCAGTACTCGACTGCTATTTATTTTATTGAACCTTGAAATGATGAAAGGCAAATTCGACCTCGGTGGGATTTGAACTCAGAACATAAAGGGATGAAAGAAATGCCGCTAAATATTGTTAAACAATAAAGAATACGTCTTCAGACATGACAAAATCGGGAATTACATAGATTGGAAGTTATGTTGGCACCATGAAATACCAACAGAAAATGTACGGTGTATGCATACCTCAGAAAGTGAAAAAGCAACCACACACTGGGATATGTCAATACACGCAGACAGGGCGATCAAAGTTAATGGACCAGATATTGTTATTAAGGACAACCAGGAAAAGAAATGCCTCCTAATCGACTTTTCTACCAGCTCGCCGCTCTGGGTAGCACCAATAATAAGAAAATACACGAAACATGTTACGAATAAATGGCAAACAGTTTTGTAGCTACAGCCAATGGAAGGAATTACAGAAACTAAAACCATTCTACTCTTACAGTCCTTTTCTGCCCGGCGTTGATGCCTTTAACCGACATACTAAACAGAACTGGATACGGATACAAATATGGCAAGTCTATTATGTATCTTTTGCATATGGATGATTTCAAATGCTGGAAAAAATCATAAAAAACTGGAAACATTATTGCAGACAGTTCATGGATTTACCACAGAAATAAATATGAGATTCGTCTCAGAAAAATGTACAAAAGAGGTAAATTAGTTAAGAACATTAATATCACAGCAGATAAAGAAACTGAGATAAGAGAATTAGATCAAACACAGACATACAGATACTTCGGAATCAGTGAACTAAATAGTAAACGACACATACAAATGAAAGAAAAGATTAGGAAAGAATATTGTAGACGAATGAGATTAATATTTAAGACAAGGCCAAATGCAAAGAATATGGAAAGTGGCATCTTGTAGCTGTTCCAGTAAAAAGTTACAATTGGACACTAAATGGTTTAGCTAGACAGGAAAACAGGGAAGATAACGATTGCATTTAGAACACGCCATGCAGAATATGACGTTGAAAGACTATATTTACCAGGAATAGAAGCTGATAGGAGTCTTGTACAACTAAAAAAGACTATTGCAAAAATCCACTCTAGGAATACAAAGATATCTAGTACAGAATTATGGAAAATTAATGCAAATAGCTATGAAACATGAACAAAAAAAAGCTTATTCTGTCTTCAAGGAAACCTACAAATATGAAACAAAGGCTGTAATAACAGATAGCTAGAAAGAAAATGGAGAAAAACACGACTACAGAAATCGTGAAGCAGCTAAAATCTGAATTTAAATTGGGCCTACAGAATGGCATAATACAACAATGACAAGAAAAGGCCCCACAAGTTCAATACTAGAAAATGAAAAGAAGTGGCTCTTGGTTTAGTACGTATAGAAGGCGAGAGGGGCACCCTTGACGAGCCGATCGAATGATACTGACTGGTGGTAATTTACGCTGACTACCGAGAAAATGTCACTGTATATTGCAGCGATCCACCTTCTGAAGACAGACCCGAAGCCAGCTGCCTTCAGGACAAGCACCATGTATTGATGGTTGACCTTATCGAAAGATCTAAAGCGATCATGGTCACACAGGGTCCTACCCACGCCAGATTTTTTATACTTCTTTTCTATGACGTATCATGTGATATGGACGTTGTGGACAGATCTGCTTTGTATGACTCATATCTGTGCCTTACTTTCCAAAGTAAGGACGACAAGCACCAACCGCTTCACTAACATCTTTGCTACTGTTCACATTCACGATCATCAATTTACCGTCTGGGTCGAAGAAGATCAACCGTATCTCGAGAGCCAGGCCTTTCCGAAACAGCACCGTTGCAATTCAATTCTGGGTCGAGTAAAAGATGCGAAGATCTAAAAATTGCCAAAATCGTATGGTAATGCATGTGTGTAGGAAATTCCGGTTCCGCTGAATGCTATCACATACAAATCTAGAGATCTGAGGTCATTGAGCAGGCGACCCCTGCTTCCAAGGTAGCCTGAGACAACGTGCATTTTGTCACAATGGGGTTTTGAGCTTCTTTTGTGGAATACTTTAGAAGTCTACGGCTGGCTCTTGTGCTCGGACTACTTATAACACTGGGAAAAATTCTCCTTCAATGTTTTGTACGTCTCCAAGTCAAGCTTTACTAATAGTAATATTAATAATAATAATAATAATAATAATAATAATAATAATAATAATAATAATAATCCTTTCTACTTTAGACACAAGGCA
>NC_068989.1:84976907-84980815 GCF_001194135.2 Octopus bimaculoides
ATATACATACATACATACATACATGCATGCATACATACATACATACATATATATATATATATATATATATAAATATACACACATATAAAGAATTATGGCTCTATTCTCTGGAGCGAAGACTGGAAAGATATGTAGTTTTATCCATATGAAAATCCAGGTGGTTTTTGGCACAAACTCTCGCTTCGAGAGTTACACCAACTGCATAGTGTGCCAAAGATCTCACCCTCTCCGTCTAGACTAAGGTCCAGAAGCTGCAATATATTGGCCTTCAGTTGTTTATTATCTTGGAGAAAACCTGAAGGGTCTACATGCAGTGGGGGTACTATACTATACCTGTTTTCTGTAAAGTATTATTGTTTCTATTATTTGGTTCGTATTCCGCACACTAGCCTACCCTGAGGTTGATGTCCCGCATTGGAGTACCCTATTGGTATGTATTGCAAGAAACAACAAGATTTCTTTCTCGAACATTTTACACAGTTCAATCGGCACAAATTAGTGTGTGAAAACATTAATAAATAACATTTTATAAAACTAGTTTCTAGGCATCGAATGGCTACGGGGCTCCACCAGAATAAAATAGTAATCAAAGGTGGTCCATAGATGAAATATGGCTGAGAACCCCTGGATTAAAGCGGGGTATTCAATAATGAAGGTAGTTTTCTAGTGTTTCGTTTGTTTATGTATACCGACACATGCATACACTCCTCACTCTATAGCAAAAGGCAGCAACTATTCTGATTCTTTGCCGTTATATATTTAATGCCTTTTATAGATTCACCGACGACAAGAGTGAATCAGTGAATTAGGCTGAGGGTGACAGGTACGGGTAAATTGTGCCTATAGTGAAAAAGGTCACTTTTAAAGGCTGGCAGAATCGTTAGCATGCCGGATAAAATGCTTAGTAGCATTTCGTTCGTCTTTACGTTCTTTGTTCAAATGCCTTTCACCCTTTTGGGGTCGATGAAATAAGTACCAGTTGAGCACTTAGATCAATGTAATCGACTAGAGCCTTCCTCCAAACTTTGCAGGCCTTGTGCCTATAGTAGAAAAGATTATTATTATTGTTGTTTTTATTACATCCACCTTAGCGAAGGCAGAGATATTGTTTTCAGTCATCTTTGTTTGTTTGTCAATGGACAAGATATCTCAAGAACCACCGGATGGATTCGGATGAAACTTTCAGGGATGTTTGGCCCGGTGACTGGCATGAACTGACTAGATTTTGGGATCAATCCGGTACCGGACAAGGATTCTGGATTATCTTTTCGGTTTTTAACTTAATTTTTGGGAGCGGTCGGGTTCATTTTTAGTATTCTCGTTTGTGAGAACAGTCGAGTTTATTTCGTAACCGCGCCGGAAAAAAATGCTTAGAGGCATTTCTGCTGTCTTTACGTTCAGAGCTCGTTTAAATTCTGCCGAGGCTGACTTTGCCTTTCAACCTTTCGGGGTCGATAAAATAAGTAGCAGTTGAACTGTGGGGTCGACGTAATCAACTTACCCCCTACTCTGAAATTGCTGGCCTTATGCCAAAATTTGAAGCCATTATTATTATTATTGTCGTTGTTGTTGTTGTTGTTATTATTATTATTATTATTATTATTATTATTATTATTATTATTATTATTATTATTATTGCGGCGAGCTGGCAGAATCATTAGCATGCCGGGCAAAATGCTTAGCGGCATTTCGTCAGTCGTTACGTTCTGAGTTCGAAATTCGCCGAGGTCGACTTTGCTTTTCATCCTTTTGGGGTCGATAAAATAAGTCCCAGTTGAACACTGGGGGTCAATATAATTGACTTGACCCCTTTCCCGAAATTGCTGGCCTTGTGCCAAAATTTGAAACCAATATTATCATTAGTATTTCATGCCGTTTTTGTGATCACTGATATCCCATTTTCCCCACGTTCCAGACTAATTTACCTAATCTTTTCTTTTATTACTATACGACAATCCCGTGTCCCTGTCTCCCTGTCTTTTCACCTTTTTATTTTTGGATTATCACTTTTATTTCTGCGTTTTTAGATAGCAATATCACTGGTTCTGTGTATAAAAGGGCTCGGATTCTTGTGGGAAACATTCTGCGTGGAAGATATTTGTAAGCTGTTGAAGAACACAAAAAAAAAAAAAACCCCGTTAGTTTCACTTCAACATTTAGTTTTCACATAAATGAAAATTAAATGTTGAAGTGAAACTAACGTTTTTTGTGTGTTCTTCAATAGCTTACAAATATCGTCCACGCTGCAATTGTTTTTGTTTTATCACACGCTCTCAGATCAAGTCACTTGCTATGCAGGTACATCTCCGTAACTTTTATTTCTATTATTCCGTCGTTCCAGCTATCTCTGAACCGATAACGGTCTGGACTTCCTATGTGGATGGTGTATGCATGCATATACGTGTAAATGTAAGCGCGCGTTTGTATAAGTACCCTTCTATCTCAGTAACAGACTCTTTCTCAAAATGTTGAAGAATTGGATACTAAATGGATTTATGTAGTTGCGAAACGAGATCCTAATTCACAGTACAGCTTGATTTAAGGCCGTATTTATACAATAAGGTTAATAATTCGGTTGATCCTTTTTCAAATCGAAGATTGATCAATATTTCTCCCGTTCAATTTGTGGCCTGTTCATGCTTGACACCAATAGTATTGTCCTCAGAAAATAGGGGTTTTTTAAGCTTGAAACTATTAACATTGGTCCCTAAAACAGAGTCCATTTGTTAGGGTCGCTTGAAGGTTTGAGACCGCCAATATTGCACCTTAAATATGGGGTCCTTAAGTTTGAGACAGTCAATAAGGTTAATAATTCGGTTGATCCTTTTTCAAATCGAAGACTGATCAATATTTCTTCCGTTCAATTTGTAGTCTGTTCACGTTTGAGACCAACAGTATTGCCCCGTCCCCAGAAAATAGGGGTTTCTTATGCCCGAGCCTATTATCATTGCTCCCTAAAACAGAGTCCATTTGTTTCAAACGTTAAACATTGTCCAACAAGATAGGATCGCTTGAAGGTTGAGACCACCGATATTGCTCCCTAAATATGGGGTTTAAATTGTCATTAAAATTGGGATAATTTTTTATGTCCAAGTCTAGTCAAAAAGTCTCTAACATTGAGGTCGCCAATGTTGGCTCCAAATTTTGGCGCAAGGCCAGCAATTTCAGGGGAGGAGTAATTCGATTATATCGACCCCAGTGTTCCACTGGTATTTATTTTATCGACCCCTAAAAGATAAAAGGCAAACTCGACCTCGGTGGAATTTGAACTCAGAACGTAGATGGACGAAATGCTGCAAAGCATTTTTGCCCAACATGCTAACGACTCTGCCAAATCGTCGCCCTAGAGACCGCCAATGTTTCCCACAAGAATCCGAGCCCTTTTATACACAGAACCAGTGATATTGCTGTCTAAAAACGTAGAAGTGAAGGTCGTAAAAAGACGACATTCTTCAAGTTATGATTGTTAACGAGCAATTAATAAATTAATAATTACCATTTTAATGTAAATTTCATGAATTGATAATTAGTATTAAATGAATAATTTCATATATTTAATTATCATTACGAAGTTTCTCATGGCCAACACATACGCGCGCGCACACACGCACACACACACGCACATGTCCACGAACACACACACATGCGTACACATACACGCGCGCACACATACAAGTACATACATATACATGCATATAAACATACACACAGGCATCCATATATGTGTGTTTGTATACACACACATACATACACACACACACACATACACACACACAGACACTTTTATCTTGTTCTGTATTGTGTGTATTTTTGTCTTTTTAGTAAACTCGAGCGTATACAAACACAAACACAAACACACACACACACACACACACACGCATACACACACACACACACACACACACACA
>NC_068989.1:84987494-84988779 GCF_001194135.2 Octopus bimaculoides
CATACATATACGACGGGCTTCTTCCAGTTTTCGTCTACCAAATCCACTCACAAAGCTTTTGTCGGCCCGAGGCTATAGTAGAAGACACTTTCCCAAAGTGCCACGCAGTGGGACTGAACCCGGGACCATGTGGTTGGTAAGCAAGCTACTTACCACACAGCCACTCCTGCGCCTATATATTGCATACATTCAAACATACATACTTCTGATTTGTCTAATATTGTGTAATGCATTTTAATGTATTTCCGACGACAAATTCCAAGGTAAACATGATAGTTGCAAACTTCATGACTGTTATGCAGGGTAGACGTATAGGACACTTTCTTCTTAGTTGTCCATACATTTACAAGGATCCACTGCAACTCAATAGCCAACAGTACACAAACTCAAATTAGATACAAAAACATTACTTGACATCAATACGATTTTATATATAATTCCACAGAAAATAGATAAGAATAACTACAGAAGTTTTACTTATGGTAAAATACAAGACAAAAATCAGTATATATAAAATAATTCATGAAAACATTTCATGACTTAGCCATTGAGTATCTCTTAATTTGGCGTTGACGATTTTATTAGTGATAACAGTGTGCCCATGATCATTTATTACTTACTGTAAAGCGCGTGAGTAAAACGTTACTATTAGCATAATCGGGAATGTCTTGAACTAATAATTAATGGATTTAGGAACGCTAATCTTCGAAACCATATATTAAGGATAGATAAGGAAATACAAAAGTCTTTAGAAGAAAAGATTAAACTCTTATATATAGTAGTGTTTCTAATATGACACACATATGTATATACTTATATATTCTGTTGTATGGTTCGGTAAACTTGCGGGAACCTCCATGAACCCTTTAAGTTCAAACATTTTAAAGCTCGATAATTTGTGGTCATTATTTTTGTGTGAAATAAAGTAACTTCAAGAGCGGGCCGAAAATGTATGTCTTGATTTGTGACTCATGTTTCTAACAGCTCACTTCAGGTCGTATTTCATAGGGCCAACCTTACCACACTCTGTGTCATGCTGGGTCTCTCTGAGAACTACGTTAAGGGTACACGTACGTGTCTGTGGAGTGCTCAGCCACTTGCACGTTAATTTCACGAGCAGGCTGTTCCATTGATCGGATCAACTGGAGCCCTCGTTGTCGTAATCGACGGAGTTCTAGTACTTCAGGTCGTACAACACACAACCCTCCGAGACACTGAAGCACACACACACACACGCACACACACACACACACACACACACACACACACACACACACACACACAC
>NC_068989.1:84989197-84990878 GCF_001194135.2 Octopus bimaculoides
TCTATCTATCTATCTATCTATCTATCTATCTATCTATCTATCTATCTATCTATCTATCTATCTATAGATATATATATATATATGTGTGTATGTGTGTGTGTGTGTGTGTGTGTATTAACGAACGACCAGAGAATAGAAGTCACGTAATCACCGTCATTAGCTTACAGTTGTTTCTGTTACAAGAAGCAGTAAACTCAGAGCTGAGTGTTTGCTAAACATCCTCGAGCTTCGTCAGAGCCGTTAAAATGAATTGTATGTTTATATCGTAAAGTATTTAAATACAAAGACTTGGTTACATTCAGAACCACTTGTATCAATATAATATGTGGATGTATATTGAGTTCTAACAAGTGGATGTTATATATACATACATACATACATACATACATACATACATACATACATATATATATATATATATATATATATATATATATATATATATATATATAAATATAAAATGCACTGATGCAGGTACGTACGAGAGTGAGGCGGCTTTTAAGTGACACAGCAGCTCGTTCAGCATCACCAACAGCCACAAAAGGCTTTTTCAGACACCTCCACGTCTCGACCTGAAAAAATTAGAAATATCGTGTCAAACGTGATTGAAGTAGTAGTAGCAGCAGCAGCAGTAGCATGGCTGTCTTCACTGCTTTATAGACTGCTGGACAAAGCAACACAATAGCGTTTATGGCATTTATTTACTGACAGCAAGGCATAGGGTACATAAATTAGCACTGGGCTGTGGCCCAGTCAGCCCATGCCTCAAGCCGACACAGCATAGTAGTAGTAGTAGTAGTAGTAGTAGTAGTAGTAGTAGTAGTAGTAGTAGTAGTAGTAGTAGCAGCAGCAGCAGCAGTAGTGGTAGTAGCAGCAGCAACAGCAGCAGTTATGTTAAGTTCAAATCTGGTCGGGGTTCAAGTTTTTGTTTCGTACCTCCTACTGGACAAAATGATTACCTATCAATTCAATATTAGGTTCAACCGACTCTACAACTCCCTCAGCATTTGTAGTCTTGTGTGTCAGTTTAATATGTATGTAGGAGTTGGTGTTGAGACCACCCACCCTCTTTATAGAAAAGAATTGTTTTCTGTCCTTTCAGGGTGTCCTCCCTTGCTCTACACACCAGGGTGAAACCATAAAATTTATTTGTTTGTGTGTGTGTGAGTGTATGCGGGTGTATACACGCACATATAGTGTAGGTCCTGATAGTGTAGAAAATTGGTGTGTGTCCAATGCAGCACTTAACCACGAACTCCTGGCTATCTACATTCTCGAATTGGAACTTGAGAAAAATTGAAAGTTCACTGGTGCAGAAACATCGGGTACAATGCTGATAAAAGCTGTATTTAAGTTTCACGAAGAATAACGCAAAGTATAAACAAGAAAACAAAGAATGAATTTAGAAAGCTTAATTATTACTTACAATTGTTTCTGTGCCACTCCATTTCTAACGCCATTGCAAGTAAATGATTTGATGAGAAGAGTTTCACAATGCTTGCGGTTCATTATATTAGAGTGGGACTTCATCAGACTATTATCAAGTCACTCTAATATAATGAACCACGAATATTACGTAACTTTTCCACATGGGATCATTTATGTACAACGATATTAGAAATGGAATGGAACAGAAACAAATATGTACACACACACACACACACACACACACACACACACA
>NC_068989.1:84991267-84993772 GCF_001194135.2 Octopus bimaculoides
TATATATATATGGCGGCGTCTCAACATGCCCACAGCCTCAGGGCTGAAACATATAAAAGAATATATATACGCATGTGGTCTGATCAATAAGTATCTGACTGTTGTCATAGAAACGAAGCTAAAGCATGCAGAGTGAAGCCGCTTGGTACAGATTGACCTTGAACTCTGCTATGCATGCGCACTAAGTTTTGACGCTCTAGCTCACTTCCGTTGTTTACAGCAATGATTGGAAGGAACGTGTGTAGCGTGCGTTCGTCGCATTGAACATGACAGAGAAAGTTGAGCAGAGAATCAGCATAAAATTTTGCCAAAAGCTTGGCGATGCCTTCTCAGATGCCTACTCAAAGTTTACAAAAAGTTTTCATCGTTCTCGACACAATCAAGGAGATCTTGTGCGACTGAAACCCGAATGTGTTTTTGGACAGCTAAAAGCAGTTTTGGCACAAGCTTGGCAGCCATGCATCTCATACCCAAATCTTCAGTGATAACGGACTGAACTGAACCATAACTAATCTGCACATCCTCTGATAACTCACGGATAGTGATTCAACAATTTCTCCCTCACAGCTGCACGCACATCTACGATGTTTTTCTGAATTCTGCTGGCTGCGGGTCTTCCAGAACGTTCATCACTATCGACATTCTTTCGGCCATCTTGGAAACGTCTGAAACACTCGTACACTTTTGTGTGGCTCATACACTCCTCTCCGTACACTTTCTGCAAATTTGCGTAGGCCTCTGAGCAGGTATCACCATGACAACTTTCTTTGTCATGGTCAATGCGACGATCACACGCTACACACCTTCCTTCCAATCACTGCTGTAAACAGCGGAAGTGAGCTAGAACGTTAAAACTTAGCGCGCATGTACAGCAGAGTTCAAGGCCAATCTGTGCCAAGCGGATTTACTCTGCGTGCTTTAGCTTTGTTGCTATGGCAACAGTCCGGATACTTATTGATCACACACACATATGTGACTGTGTTGTAAGAAGATTGTTTCTCAGCCACAAGGTTCTGGGTTCTGTCCCACTGTGTAGCACCTTGGGCAAGTGTCTTCTACTATAGGCTCGAGCCGACCAAAGCCTTATGAGTGGATTTGGTAGGCGGAAACTGAATGATGCTCGTCGTATATATATATATATGTGTGTGTGTGTGTACGTGTGTGTTTATGGTTGCGTGCGCGTGCGCGTATGCGTGCGTGTGTGTATATTTGTGTGTTTATGTCTGTGTTTGTCCCCCACCATCGTTTGACAACCGACGTTGGTGTGTTTATGTTCCTGTAACTTAACGGTTCGGCACAAGAGACCGATACAATAAGTACTAGGCTTACAAAAAATAAGCTCTGGGATCAATTTGTTTGACTAAAACACCTTAAAGTAGTGCTCCAGCATGGCCACAATCAAATGAGTGAAACAAATAAAAGAATAAAAGAATGTGTGTGTGTGTGTATGTGTGTGTGTGTGTATAGTTTCGTGTTTGAATGTCATTATTTTAATTTGATTAATTAAGGCGCAGCGAGCTGGCAGACACATTAGAACGCCGGGAGAAATACAGTATTAGTTCCGGCTCCATAAATTCTGAGTTCAAATCCCGTCGAAGTCGACTTTATCTTTCACTCTGACGGGGTCGATAATACAAGTGCCAGTGTAATTACCGAGGCCAATGGTCTCGATTGACCCAAACTCTCATATAAAAAAAAAGAGTGCTGACCTTGTGCCAATATCAGAAAACAATATCTTAAATTGCTTAATCAATGAACAATTTTCTCAAAGACCATCCACTCTTTATTGCTAAAAGATGACCAAAAGGGTCACCGCACTAACCAAGGATTGTACTAACGCTCCATTGTATGGAACTATTTGATGTTTAATCTATTTTAATTTCCGAATTCTCTCCCTTGGCATCTTGCTAACAATTGTTATTAACGCTAATGATTTTTCTTTTGATTATAAGTGTGAAATCAGTAGATATTTTTTTTTTTTTTAACTCTGAGACTAAACATCTTAGAGTATAGTCTTCGTGCAGAAAACAGCCCTGGAAAATTTAAACAATTTTTCCAAACAATATCTATCTATCTATCTATCAATCTATCTAGCTATCAATCTATCTATCTATCTATCTATCTATTTATCTTTCTGTCTGTCTGTCTGTCTGTCTGTCTGTCTGTCTGTCTGTCTGTCTGTCTAGCCATTTGTTTAATATGCAAAGTAACAGACGGTTGTACAAGATTTTCGGAATCAATAGTTTTTCTGTTTTACAACAGGTACCTGATAAAGAAGTCATATTACACGCGCGCGTACACACAAACACATGCACACATACACGCATACACACACACACGCACACACACACAAACACACATATAATATATATATGTATATGTGTGTATATATATATAGTATATAATTGTATATATGTACATACATACAAAATACGTCATGTACATATACGTATATATATATATGACGGTATATATATATATATATATATATATATATATATATAT
>NC_068989.1:84999162-85001060 GCF_001194135.2 Octopus bimaculoides
CACCACCACCACCACCACATCGACAACTACCACTATTACTACAACGTCGACCGCCACCACTTCTACCACTACGCTTACCATTACAACTACTACCACCACAATCACCGCCGCCGCCACTGCCACCGCCACCACGACGTCTACCACCATCATCACCCAGCCACCACCATCACCTCGAGCATCACCATTACTATACGAGGCACCATTTTTACTAGAAGCAAAAATAATACAAATGAAAACCACCCGGATTTGCGAGGAGCACGGTTGATCATAGCAAGCTTCAATCTCCAACAGTCCCTGTTATTATATGAAAGAACCATGTCCAGACATCCCACAACACTATTCTAACAACACTGTGTCTCCCACCTAATCCAAACACATCTTCGGATTCAAATTTTGCCACAAGGACAGCAATTTTATCGACCCTCGAAAGGATGAAAAGTAAAGTCGACCTCGGCGGAGTTCTTATTGAGTGAGTTGTGATCCTGAATTGGGTAGGGGACGTATGGCCCGTGGTCCTAGCTTTGGATGAATTCTGAAAATAATGTTGAGGTCATCTGGGCAATGCTGGTGGTTATATTCTTCACATAGAATTTCAATGCTTTAAGGTGGTCCCAATAATCGAGATCAGTCATGCCCATAATTCTTTTAATGAATGCCCTCTGAGGTGATTCAACTTTCGAAATGTTTTGTTTTGTGTGTGGAGACCACAGGGGGTAGCAGTATTCGAAATGTGGCCGTACAAAAGAGGAAAAAAAAGAAGATTGATGATCCCTTGTTCTCTGGACCGGAAAGTTCTTAGGATTCAGGACTTCATCCTACCAGCTGTATTGATCTTATTGTTGATGTGGGCACTCCAGCTGAGATTGTTGCCAACAATTACTTCTAGGTCTCTGATATTATTAATTGCTGTGAGTGGTTCCCTTGAAGGAAAAGAATATGGTTGTTTTGGCATAGCCTTTTTTCGAAAATGCGTCAGTTCAAATTTTAGTGACATTTTGTTTTTGTCTGACTTACAGCATGAAGATCAGACTGGAGTTCAGTTCGATCTTCTTCTCCGTTGATAGTTTTCTGGAGTTTGCAGTCATCGGCGAATATTATCAGTTCGCTGTTTGATGACGCTTGAAATGTCGTTCATATAGACTATATAGAGAAGCGGGCTTAAGAAAGTCCTCTGAGGGACACCACTGGTGACATTTACTGAGCTTGAGTGGATTCCACCGCACAAAACATGTTCTGTTCTCCAGGAAATACTCAATCCAGTGTAGTAGTTTTCCACAGACTCCAATATTTGAAGGATGTTACGGTCGACTCTGTCGGACGCTTTACTGAAGTCATGATATATGACATCAGAGTTCGAACCTGATCCCAAGGCTTTAAGGATATCATCGTTGTGATGTAAAAGCCGCAGCGAAAGCCATGCTGGTTTGAATTTAGAAGATTCTGGCTCTGACGGACTCATGTGTATCTGTATATATGTGTGTGTGTGTGCGTGTGTGTGTGTGTGCGTGTGTGTGTGTGTGTTTGTGTGCATATATCAAATATTTAAATATTTGACTGTAAATATATATATGTATACACATGCACACACACACACATACACACACGCGCGCACGCACACACACACACACGCACACACACACACACACACACACACATAATGTGCTGTTCCGTGATAGTAAGATCAACAAAAAAAAGTACTCCATCTGGTGAGATAAACATGTTTTTATGTGTTACTATTAATTTCATTTGCTGAAACATGACGTTATAAAACAATGTTTGGCATGATCTCAGCACATAAAACTAATAGTAGCACATAAAAAACATACATTGTGTTTATTAAATGATCTATCTATCTATCTATCTATCTATCTATCTATCTATCTATCTATCTATCTATC
>NC_068989.1:85001070-85002221 GCF_001194135.2 Octopus bimaculoides
ATATATTCATGTCTATAATGTTATTAAACAGGAAAGTAGAGATAAATTACAAACATGCGTGTATATGTATATAAGCATTGATCTATCGCTGATATATGCACTACTGCGTTGTATATGTATGTATATACACATGTGTACGGTATGTTTGTCTGTTTGTTTCTCCCTCTGCTTGTCCGTGTGTCTGTATGAATGTCTGCATGTCTTTCTCTCTGTCTTTCTCCCTTTCTGTCTCTCGAGGTATATGTGCATGCATGCGAGTGTATGTGTGTCTGTGTGCCAGTGTGTGTGAGAGATGTTTGTGTATGTGGCTGTTTAGAATGTATTGAATCTAACCAAAAACACTTTTCAATTTATTTCTGAACGCACACGCACACACGCACACACGCACACACATACACACGCGCACACAAACGTACACATGTGTGTGTGTATATATATATATATATATATATATATATATATATATATATATATATATATATATATATATATATATATATATATATATATATATATATTTGACTCTATGTATATACATGTATATACATGTATGTACATACACATAGACATAGACACACACACACGTTCTATTTTATACATGTAAGCGCGCGAGTGTGTGCGTATAAAATCAAACATTTTTCAAAAATTGAAAGCCCAACAGTTTTCAACGTTTCATTTCTGGTCCATGAAAGTTGCAAGAAACAAAAACAAAATCACGATAAAACTAAAGGAGTTGCCTCCTTTGATGTGCATAACAAACTCAGCGACGCTCGTTGTAGATCTTCACTCTTCTTTTTAGGAAAGTACTTCCACTATTTTAACTGGAAGGTATAATTGTCGTATTTATATGTATGCATGTATGTATGCATGTATGTATGCATGTATGTATGCATGTATGTATGCATATATATATATATATAGGTATATATGTGTATGTGTATGTGTGTGTGTATTTGTGTGTGTGTGTATGTATGCATGAATGTATACAAGTATGTGTGTTCTAGTTTTATTTTTAAAATTCCTCAGCAAAACAGAAAGAGCGAATTTCAAATTCAGAAAAAATACTCTTTCACTAAAATTTAGACATCAGCTAGGTTGTTATGTATGTATGTATGTATGTATGTATGTATGTATGTATGTATGTATGTATG
>NC_068989.1:85002435-85005098 GCF_001194135.2 Octopus bimaculoides
GTATTTATGCATGCACATATGATATTGTATGAACATATCAATGTATTTATGAAATTTAGACATCAAGTAAGTAGTCATCACTGTATGTATGTATGTATGTATGTATGTATGCATGTATGCATGTATGTATGGATGCATGCATGTGTGTATGTATGTATGCATGTATGTATATGTCATTCCATGTATAGTTCTGTATGTTTTGTCACTGATATGTGTGTGTACATTTTTCTATGTCTATATGTGTGTATATGAAGGCGGCGAAATGCTTAGCGGTATTTCATCTGTCTTTACGTTCTGAGTTCAAATTCTGCCGAGGTCGATTTTGCTTTTCATCCGTTCGGGGTCGATAAATTAAGTACCAGTTGCGTACTGGAGTCGATCCAATCGACTGGCCCCTCCCCATAACTTTCGGGCTTTATGGCTAGAGTAGAAAAATATATGTGTGTATATGTGTATGTACATATTTTTATGTCTGTACGTCTATACATCAGTATGGATATATTTTAATGTGTATACGTGTATATATGTACATCTTACTACTTAAACTTCTGGAACGTTTTATATAGTCTTTCACAGTTCCATTAAAGACTTGTAGTTCAAATAATCGTGCTCTTTTCGGTGCTTTTGGAACCCAGTTTCTCAAAATTGATGGCGAGGCAGTTAGCCACATATCCAAGTTCTCCAAAAGTTTCTATCCCGTACGGTGAGTGGCTGTTGCAACAAGTGTCACTGGCCATTTTCCGCGGCAACGCCTTTGCAATCTTGTCTGCAAGACACGGTTGAACATTCCATTTGGTCTGGACTCTACAACCAGTTAATCCCCCCACCCGTTATCTTCCGTTTTTAGAATAGACATTAAGCTTCTGCTTTTGGTAAAGGTGATCGATATCACTGTAGATAATCTGGATTTCATGTGCAATTGAATAGTCCACATACGAGGACTTTATGAAGTCGAAGAGACTCTAGTATTCACGAGAGCGGAACAAAAAACGAATACTTCTTTTAAAACCAATCTGGCAGTAAACAAATTCTTTATAACCTGTCTCACACCTCTGGTTTCCCTGGTTATGCTGACTGGAATTTGATCAGCTCATTCCCAAAAGACATTCCTTTCCGGCTACTTGTTCGGTTATAATGATATTGTGCGAGGAATTAAGGAATATCTTCAAGCAGGTTGTATACTTTTTATACATTTAATTCTGGCATGCAATTGGCTAATAGTTCTTCGTTGTGTGAGTGATTTAGTTTTCTGATATCAGACATGTTCCTGCCATACCGAGCCAGTTTGGAAAATCTAATTTCCTATTGGGAGTTTACTAGTAGACGTCAATAAGCTACTTCCAATAGTTCACATTTATTGTACCAGTAACCAAGAACGAAGTCTCTTCTTGGTGTTTTCCTATTCTGAAAGCTTTCTTGCAGAATCTAAAGAACATCATTTATACTGTAAGAAAATGGTGTAAAACAAGAACGATACTTCTCTCAACCACTGCATCCTGGTCACATTCTTTTGTATCACTCCAGATTTTTGTCCAGAATGAAACTATATTCCTGAGAGGTTTCTGAAATCTTTATTGACTGCCCCCTTCAACCCTCTCTGCTCTTTGATTTCGTCTGAATTTCTTGTTAATTATTTTCCTTTCAGCTCCTCTCTTCGAGTTATGGAGTTTCTTCCTGGTAGCTTTTAACTTCTACCTGAGAATAATCAATTTATATTCAAGTGTTCTGTTTTTTTATTAACTCTAAACATTTTTTCATTTTATTTTAAATTTTCTTGTTGCGAAGTATAATTATTTATTTGTATTCATTTCATAGCTATCGTTACAAAACAGTCTTCCGTAGATAAAATATTTTTTTCAGGTTTTTTTTTTCCGAATCCATAATGTATTTTTTATTGTTTTGTTTTTGTTTACTTTGAGTCTGCTTTTGTATTTTCAAGTCATTACTTAACATTTGTAGAAAGGGAATATAAACAGGCGTTTATTTGCCAAAATGATGGTTCATGACTGTGTGGGTCTCTTATGAACATTTGACAAATATGGTTATCTTGTACCGGGACATTTTTTAAAAAGCAAAATAGTCTTTTCTTGAAATATTTCATTAAAAATACATTTCAGTTGTTTATATTCTTCGCTCTACCAGCTCGGAATATACTCATTATCGTGGCTGCTGCTATAATCATCGGCAGTTAGATATATGTGGTCAGCCTTATAGCGAGGTAACATGGTATCAATTGGATTCTAGTTAGTTTTATAACAGAGGATGCAGGCATGACGTCTTCGAGGACCATGTTCGCGTATTGTCCTTTGGACTGTTTCTAACTTTTGTGAATTCAACTACAATCATCAGCTTGTAGTCAGAATTGTTTTAAGTGAAATATATTTGTTCGCAAGGCGGTGAGCTGGCAGAAACGTTAGCACATCGGGCGAAATGCTTTGCGGTATTTCGTCTGTCTTTACGTTCTGAGTTCAAATTCCACTGAGGTCAACTTTGCCTTTCATCCTTTCGGGGTCGATAAATTAAGTACTAGTTGCGTACTGGGGTTGATCTAATCGACTGGGCCCCTCCCACAAAATTTCGGGCCTTGTACCTAGAGTAGAAAAGAATCGTTAGCACACCGAGTGAAATGCTTAGCGGCATTTCGTCTGTCTTTACGTTCTGAG
>NC_068989.1:85006964-85009162 GCF_001194135.2 Octopus bimaculoides
ATATACATATATATATATATATATATATATCTACTCAAATATATCTTTGTATACATGTATATATATGAATTCTTTTATTCTTTTATTCTTTTACTTGTTTCAGCCATGTTAAATCCGATACGATGGGTTTCTTTCAGTTTCCGTCTAGCAAATCGACTCAAGATTTTGGTAGTTCCGAGGCTATAGCAGAACGCACATGCACAAGGTCCCACGGAGTTGGACTGAACCCGGAACACAGCCACTTCTGCGCTTATGCATTTTTGTGAATATATATGCATATCTTATACATAAATGGGCAATTTCTATCTGCCGATCTGTCTGTCTATTATTTCATAAAATGAGAAGGGTGCAAAGAGTGTTAGTGTGAGCGAAATGTGTTGGCATAGTGAGTGTGGCTGATGTAAGGGAAAGGGAGAACAGCGTTGTGTAAGCAACAGATATTGAGTGGGAGTGGGGTGTTAACGTTAATACAGCTGTAATTCACGGTTATACACGCGGCGCTGCATATATACTTTCGTAAATACACAGATACATGCATACACACACACATTACACACACACATTACACACAAGTGCACACATTACATACACACGCATAACTAGCTTTTAAAATACCGAGGAAGGGAGAGAAAGGTGGGTGTGAGGAATACATAGCTTTACATAGCTTTACAAAAATTCATGCACACACATACGCATACACACACACATGCTAATATTGAGTAGCAAGAAGGAGTGCACAACACCACATAGGTGGATAAATGTCCTTTATTTGTGGCTCAATAAGGCTAATGGTTTCATGTAGAGAGATACTTCTCAACAATGATTAAGTCTGCCACTTGGGAACGTTGGTACTCGTCTCCACCTTGGATGAGAATATCCGAAGCTATGCGAAACTATGCGATATTTCATATATAGATCTATGTAAGTAAGGTGTGTCACTTGCTGTTTTCATCGCACAAGACACAGTCAGTAATATTCAATTTCTGTAGAAGTGAGAGGGAAAGGAGGATGTGTTGGCACTATAGAAGGAAGTTTAACATGCAAACGTCCGTCCAACGTGTCTTTTCAGTTATGAATGTTGTTGCTTAGACCCAGTTCTGCTCCGATCCAGTAAACCTGAAATTAGAGAGCTTCCGTTCGTGGCCTTCTCGTTTTTATAACCTGACCTAATGTGGGACTACATTGTAAAATGTTGTCCTTCCGTTTTTAAAACTGTATTGTGTGGTTAAGCAGAAATTTAGCTCCTATTAGTGGTGGTGGTGGTGGTGGTAATAGTAGTAGTAGTAGAGGTGCTGATGGTGGTGATGGTGGTGATGGTGGTGATGGTGGTGATGGTAGTGGTGATGGTGGTGATGGTGGTGGTGATGGTGGTAGTAGTAGTAGTAGTAGTAGTAGTAATGATGGAGGTGGTGATGGTGATAGTGGCGGTGGGGGTGATGATGGTGATAGTAGTAGTATAGTAGGAGTGGTGGTGGTAATGATGATGGTAGTAGTTGTGGCAGTAGTAGTAGCGGTGGTGGTTATTTTATAGTATGTCAGCCGTGGTTCAGTTGGTCTACGATCAAAGCCGTTCCAGCCTTGATCATCCTATCTTATTACTTTTAGACGATAGTCTATTCATTCAGTGTCCTTCCTCTTTTACAATGGTGGGAGAAATTCGGGGGGAGATTTGGTTGTTATTCCAAGCTGTTCGTGTGACCACGTAGAGCGAATCATGTTTTTACAAGATTACAATTTTATTGTAATGGTGGTTGTTGTAAGGTCGAATATTACCCTTGTACATAACTGGTATTTATTGTAGAGATGCTCAAAACGGGAAGAGGAGGCGTAAAATAAATTTAAAGTCGGCACTATTGTTGTTTACGTTGATCTCAATATATGACTGGTACTGTGTATATAGGTGGAGGCGCAATGGCCCAGTGGTTAGGGCAGCGGACTCGCGGTCGGAGGATCGTGGTTTCGATTCCCAGATCGGGCGTTGTGTGTGTTTATTGAGCGAAACACCTGAAGCTCCACAAGGCTCCGGCAGGGGGTGGTGGCGATCCCTGTTGTACTCTTTCGCCCCAGCTTTCTCTCACTCTTTCTTCCTGTTTCTTCCTGTTTCTGGTGTCCCGTCCAGCTGGGTGGGGGGAACACATATGCCATAGAAACCGGGAAACCGGGCCCATGAGCCTGGCTAGGCTTTGAAAGGGCGAAAA
>NC_068989.1:85010135-85010788 GCF_001194135.2 Octopus bimaculoides
ATATATATATGTAATATTTATGTATGTATGTATGTGTGTGTGTGAGTATGTGTGTATTGATAGAAAGAGGGATAAGCGAGATAGAAGGAAGTAAATGACAAACAAGCAAGGAAGAAACCGTAAAAAGGATACATACTCAATCACACACACACACACACACACACACACACACACACATATATTTATATACACACATAAACACTCGCAATTGTATATACATGCATACATACACATACATATAAAGAGAGAGCGAGTAATTAATTGATTTATACATTTAACTACGAGCCGAAGAATTTGGTGGTCATTTCGACATATTTAACTCCCCCACCTCCTAACACCCTCACATCACACCACGCTACACCACATCACACAACACATCACTTCGCACACACTAGCACTGACCAATTCCCTTCCCCACATTTTCACACCTTCACACCTACATGCACACATGTATACGTTAAGATCACCAGCATTCTCTCACACACACGCAGCTTCTCGTCTTGGGTTCACCACTTCTTTGTTATCTCCCCTTTTTCTTAGCTCTCCTGTGTGATCCTTCTGTCCGACATTCGCCATGATAGATCGCTGATCACTACATTTATATGTTTTTTTCTCCTTGTTTCTCTCCTTGTTTCTTTCTGTGTTCCTTTCAG
>NC_068989.1:85011121-85012403 GCF_001194135.2 Octopus bimaculoides
TGATGGTGGTGGACAAACATAGACACAAAGACGCACACACACACACACACACATATATGATAGGCTTCTTTTAGTTTCCGTCTAACACATCCGCTCATAAGGCTTTAAATGAGCCGGAGGCTACAGTAGAAGACACTTGCCCAAGGGGCAACGCAGTTGGATTGAACCCAGAACCATGTGGTTTGGAAGCAAACTTATTACCACACTCACACACACGCGCGCGCGCGCGCGCACACACACATAATGCTTTGCTCATTAGTGGCAATCATGCACACGCACAATAACATACAGATGCAGTATGGTGGTGTTATTCCATTCTATAACTGAATTGACGACACATACCACTAAAAGCTTTATGTGTTACTAAATATGCATTGAACTTAAAAAGGAATCGGGTGTCATGGCTTCCAATATCAAAATGGCGACCATTTGCTGAATTAAATCAACACTTTTATGTGTTGGAAATAATTTACTTACATTTTTTTTATAATTAACCTAGATATTAATACAATAGTATTTTCCTAGGTAAGAGAATTAACTTAAAAATGTGATACTAAGGGAATTAACTTGAAAAAATGTAAGAAATAAACAGCTGGTAGTTACGATGGAAGCGATGACGGAGGCGCCGGAAGTAACGTTGTTGATAATGGGAAAAAGAAAGGCAAAAGATAGTGTGCATGTGTTTGTGTGTGTGTGTGTGTGTATGTGAGAGAAAGAGAGAGAGCGAGAGTGGGAGAGAGAGAGAGAGGGTGAGCGAGAGAGGGAGAGAGAGGCATAGATAGACAGGCAGAGATGGTGACAGAGAGGGAGAGAGAAAAAAGGCGGCAATGGTGGAATCAGTGAAGAGATAGAGACAGAAATATGAGAAAGTGAGAAAGTAAGACGAGATTTCAAGAAGTGAGAAGCGGAGTAAAATTGGGAGTTAAAGTAAACATGCAAAAGAAACAGGATGAAAACCAAATGGATATTTAAACACAATGAGACAACAGGAGAAGGAACAATATCAAGACATAGCGAAGTTTGTGACGTCACAGCGTCATTATCTGTTTTTTTTAATTTTTAAAAACCCATTCTCTTTCTGCGTTTATTTGAAGTGTTTCTTTAGCTGAAAGTATTATTTCGCTGCAAGAAGGGAAAATGTGAAGACCTTCTGTATTTACGTGTGTGTGTATGTGTGTGTGTGTGTGTATTTATATGTATGTATGAACAGAATACCCTCTTTCACTCTGTCACTCTATATACTTCACGTCTATCTCTCTGATTCTATCTCTTCCTCTCTTCT
>NC_068989.1:85012619-85015662 GCF_001194135.2 Octopus bimaculoides
TATAAACATATATATATAAACGTATATATATAAACATATATATATATATATATATATAGTTTTAGAGAAAAGAACCAAGGTTCATGAACTCATGGACGAAAATCCAATTAATTAACTCTATTAATTGAGTTTTTACCTGTAAATTTGGATTTTTATCCCTAATATTATTGTTATATATATACATATTCTTTTATCCATTTAGAGTTTTTTGCTGGTTCTCCGATTGTGACCATACTGGAGCACCGCCTTGAAAGGTTTTGTAAAGAATATCGATCCCCCACCCCAATAATAAATTTTTTCAGCTTTGTACTTATTTAATCCATGCCTATTTGTCGAGCGTCTATGTTGCAGTACATCAACAACGTCACTGGTTTTAGGCGGTTTAAATGTAAACACATTTACACGTGCTCTCGCCCTCCCTCTTCTGTTATTGCTTCTGTCAATAAAATTTCACTCGAAGCATTAATCAACTCGAGGTAATAGAAAACTCTAGCCCATGGTGCTACGTAGTGGGATGGAACCCGGAATCCCATTGTTATGAAGTGAACATTTTAACGATACAGCCATACCTGCGTTCCTGTTACCGATAGTTTTTTTTTTTTAGAATCCGCAGCTCAGCGTCGGTAACTACTATTCTTTGCATATTGGATTGAGTTCAAATCTAGCCGTACAAACTATTTCCTGATCTGAAGATAAAGATGGAAAACGGCATTTCGTCCGTCTTTACGTTCTAAGTACAAATTCCACCGAGGTCGACTTTGCCTTTCACCCTTTCGGGGTCGATGAAATAAGTAGCAGTTGAGCTTTGAGCCTTTGCAATCAAGTAGTCTCCTCCAGGCCTTGTGCATATATATATTAGAAATGATCATTTATATCATGATTGCGGCTTTGAAGAGATAGGTTAGTCATTTAGAAACAAAAAGACCGTAAAATTCACTTAAACATTTAATTGTAACTAGCTTAAAATACGGACTTTTAACCTAGCTCATGTGGAAGGCTAATTGAGCCTGCAGCCCAACACTAAAGAGAACTAAACATCATGACTACAATCCGTCTATAATGGCTATATGCCCCGGTGGTGTTTGATCAGAAGTTAAGGACGGATGAGAAATAACTCTGTAATGCAATCATCCTATTGGATTCCAACTGTTGGCCAATTTGTCTCAAGGTTCTTATTTCGACGTAAAATTAACGAAGCGAATGTCACTTATCTCCGCCCTTGATCTCTGACGTCATCTGACAAACGCCAACCAAGATGGCATGAATCAGCCAAGATTTACCTGCTAGAAATTGCAACCCAAATGCTTTTATATCGGATCCCAATGCTGGATGTTTAAGAACCAAATGAAGGGCAGAATTGCAACTCCGGGATCATCCTGAGTCCAAAAAGGTATATGCCTATGTAGAGCGAATGTAGACTGAGATACAGGGGTCCCAGACGGACAGACAGAATTCCGCTTTTATTATCATAGATATGTTGTCAGAATGTATGTCTCTTGAAACTGCGACCTGTTCCCGGATAAAAATTGTGCAGCACAACTTTTTTTTTAGTCAGTGAACAGGTTGTAGTTTCGAGCGACGAAATTTTGACAGCGTATAACAAATAAACGTTTTAGTTGACGGTCTTTTCAAAGACTGCTCGGATTCGCTTGTTACTATGGCAACAGGTACGTTGTAAGACAAAAGAGTTCTCATGTTCCGCTTCTTATTATCGAAACAGCCATGACTGTGTCTGTGGCTTACGATTGGCTAAAATTACCAAAATTTTCAAAATTCAATCACTAATAACTCTTTATTTATTGGTTTATTGGGAAAATTACCTTCACGTCATTAATTAACCTATAAAAATGTATCATTACACTGAATATGAAATCAATTCGAACGGAAAATTAACGCTGTCAGCCGCTGGCAACTAAACAGAAAACATCCGAGTATCTGTATCTATATATGCATGTGTGTGAGTGTGTGTGTGTGTGTGCGTGTGTGTGTGTGCATATATATATATGCATATACATATTCTTTTATATTTTTATTTGTATCAGTCATTTGACTGCGGCCATGCTGGAGCACCGCCTTTAGTCGAACAAATCGACCCCAGGACTTATTCTTTGTAAGCCTAGTATTTATTCTATCGATATCTTTTGCCGAACCTCCAGGTTACTGTACGTAAACACACCAGCATCGGTTGTCAAGCGATGGTGGAGAGACAAACACAGACACACAAATACATAATACCTATATATATATATATATATATATGTATATATATATATATATATATCATCTACCAAATCCACTTACAAGGCTTTGGTCGGCCCGAGGCTATAGTAGAAGACATTTGCCTAAAGTGCCACGCAGTGGGACTGAACCCGGAACCATGTGGTTGGGAAGCAAGCTACTTACCACACACCCACTCCTGCGCCTATATGAATACATATATATATGTGTGTATACACACGTGCACATACAACATATATGTTTTTGTAAATATGTGTACATAGCTAAAATAATGTAAGGACGATGATGATGATGATGATGATGATGTTAATGACGATCATCAAAGTGACAATGACAATGATGATGATGATAGTGGTTGTTGTTGTTGTTGTTGTTGGTGGTGGTGGTGGTGATGGAGGTGATGTTAAATAAAGAAGCAGTCAGAAGAAGAATAAGGAGGAGGAGTATAAGAAGAAAGGAGAGAAAAGATAAGATAGAAGAAAAAGAAGAATAAAATGGAAGAAGGAGAGAGAAGAGGAGGAGGAGGAGGAGGTGGAGGTAGAAGACGAAGAAGAAGAAGAAGAAGAAGAAGAAGAAGAAGAAGAAGAAGAAGAAGAAGAAGAAGGAGAAGGAGAAGGAGAAGAAGAAGAAGGAGAAGAAGAAGAAGGAGAAGATGTCTAAGGCGGGAGATTTGGCCACGTGTAATCGTTTCTTATCTGCAACTCTGCTTCGTTTGTGTATTGTCAATCCGATTAAATAAGATGCAGTCCTTGCTTGCTCTCTACGTAAACCGAAACCTTACCAGTCATATCTGCACGGCAGAGCC
>NC_068989.1:85016276-85018620 GCF_001194135.2 Octopus bimaculoides
GTATCGGTAGTAGTTGTGGTGGTGTTAGTACTGCTGGTGGTGTGGTGGAGTTTTTGTTGGTGGCTGTGTTGCTTGTCGTAGTGGCGTTGTTTGTTATGATAGTGTTGGTGGAGGTTGTAGTAGTAGTAGTAGTAGTAGTAGTAGTAGTAGTAGTAGCAGCAGCAGCGGTGGTGGTGGTGGTGGTAATGATGCAAGTGGCTCTTGTATGTATTTGTAGTGCTGCTGGTTTGATGGTGGTGGTAGTAGTAGTGGTAGTGGCGACAGAAGCAGCAGTAGTTGTAGAAGCTGTAGTAGTAGTAGTAGTAGTAGTAGTAGTAGTACGAGGAGGAGTAGGAGTAGTAGTAGCTGTAGTTGTAGCAGCAGCAGTAGTAGTAGTAGTGGTAGCTGTAGTAGAAGTTATAGTAACTATAGTAGTAAGCGTTGTAGTTGTAGTAGTAACTGTAGTAGTAGGAGTAGTAGTAGTAAGTGTTGCAGTAGAAATAGTAGTAATAGTAGTAGGAGTAGGAGTAGTAGTAGTTGCTGTAGTAGTAGTAGTAGTAAGTGTAGTAGTAGTAAGTGTTGTAGTAGAAATAGAGGTAATAGTAGGAGTAGTAGTAGTTGCTGTAGTAGTTACAGTAATAGTAGTAGTTGTAGTAGTAGTAGTAGTAGCAGCAGCAGCAGCAGCAGCAGTAGTAGTAGTAGTAGTAGTAGTAGTAGTAGTAGTAGTAGTAGTAGTAACAGTAGCAGAAATAGCATTGATAACGGTAGTCACTGATGATGTTTGTTTGTTGTTGTATTGTTTATTTATATTGTTGTTGTTGTATAATGATTGCCGTCTACATCGTTGCTTGCTGTCATTGTCATCGTCCTTTTGTTGTTGTTGTTGTTGTTGTTGTTATTATGTTTGATATGATGTTGATTCATTTGTGCTTTTGTATTTTAATTTATTCATTTATTTATTGTTCTCATTATCATCATGCGTTTACAGTTCATAAGTTGACATGCGTCGTTCTGTTTTTGGCAAATTCAAGGTTTTGATCATGGCGAAAGGAAGGAAGGAAGGAGTACGTATGTTGTGTATTTTATATCATATTATCTGTCTGTTTGTCTTTCTCTGTCCGGTATACTTTCTAACGTTTGTTGTTGTTGCTGTTGTTGCTGTGACTGGATGCGTTTCCTTTTCTGCACTTCATGTATTTTAAAAATTACATACATATTATGTGTGTGTATGTGTGTGTATACATACAAACACACACACACACACACACACACACACACACACACACACACACACACACACACACACTTGTGTGCGAGTGTCTGTGTGTGTGGCTCAAAATTGCACAAAAAGCAAAAGACAGAGACAGGTGAGGAAACAAGCAAGGTGTATTAGTTTGACGCTCAGGAAAGATGGAAAAGCCTTTGACGTTTCGTACCTACGCTCTTCTACAGAAAAGAATGAGGAGATACAACAGATGGAGAGAGAAAAAAACGTGTGTGGACTAATGGTGCACATGTTAAAATGTATATGTATGTATGTATACACATATATATATATATACATACATGTATATACACACATACACACGTATATATATATATATATATATATATATATATATATATATATATATATATATATATATATATATATATATATATGCATATGTATATATATCTATAAAAATATTGTTTCTATTTTATTTATTCTGCATGGTTTATATATCTCTAACGTTTAACTACATATTTTATAATATGTCTGACCACTCCTTCGTTTTTGTATAGAACTGTTCTCTCCAGATGCACATATTGGTAATACCCATGTGACTACGTTTTTCTATTGCATATGCAAACACTAGTAAACAAATCTGGCGTTGTGCGTTTTATTCGTCATCATCATCATCATCATCATCACCACCATCATCATCACCATCATCATCATCATCATCATCATCATCATCATCATCATTTAATGCTCATTTTCCATGCTGGCATGGGTTGGACGGTTTGATAGGGGCTGGTAAGTCGGAGAGCTGCTGTAACATCGTTTCCGTGGCTGGATGACCTTCCTAATGCCAACCGCTTTACTGAATGTACCGGGGACTTTTTACGTGGCACCAACACCAGCAGGGTCACCAAGTAGCTTGCGAGACGAAGACCTCTTAGCTTGGAGAGGGAGTAGAATCGCGAGAAGTGGTTTTGTGCAGGGTGAGAGGTTTAAGAATAATAGAGGGATAGAGATGTCTTTAATGTATCTTATTTTGTATTGCTGTTGTTGTTGTTATTATTATTATTATTATTATTATTATTATTATTATTATTATTATTATTATTATTATTATTATTATTATTATTATTATTATTA
>NC_068989.1:85018835-85021059 GCF_001194135.2 Octopus bimaculoides
AATTCCATTTGAAAAAGGAAAGTGAAAGTTGAGAGAGATGTGCTGCCCTTCTCCCTAGTAAGTTTGGTGAAAGGTGGATGAATGCGACAACAATAATAATAATAATCCTTTCTATTATTATTATTGTTCAGTAGTTTTATTTTTATAACGTGCTTTCACTTCACTACCGAGCGCAGCTCTGTGTGCCTTGGGCATGTGCTGTCGTTTGCTGTGATGCTCTTATGGTTACTGTATTGAAAGTGTTTTGCGTAGGATGTGTGCAGTGCCTAGTAGTGCAATTTATTATTATTATTATTATTATTATTATTATTATTATTATTATTATTATTATTATTATTATTATTATTGTTATTATTATTATTGAATGCGATGACGTATTTAGTTTCTTCTATAGAATTGACTTCCCCTTTCATGTTTTTGCTGCGGTTGTTGTTCTTTACATGTTGTTGTCTTTTGCCATTGTTGCAATTGTTACTCTTCCACTCCATTGGTGCCAACAACAGCTGTCATTCTAACAACAACACCTGTCACAATAAAAACAACAACAACAAAACAAAACGAAACGAAACGAAACATCGTTGCAACAACACCATTAGATACAGACACAACAACAGCTGCTGCTACAACAACAACAACAGCAACTTTGGTAACAGCACCAACAATCACAACAGCTGTTACAATGACAACTACACCCCGCGTCCACAACTAAAACTACCACCACCACCACCACAACCGCAACAACAACAACAGCTGCCGACACAATAACAAGAGTTGTCACCACAACTACCAGCACCACCAGCAGCAGTAGCAGCAGCAGCAGCACCACCACCACCACCACCATAACAAAGAGCAAAAATAACAACAGACATTATAGTAAGATATCAACAGCAATAGGAAACCCCAATAACACAACACTACCACCACCACCACTACCACCGCCGCTGCTGCCATCGACCCCCCCGCTCTCCACCCCTATGCTGCCGCTACCACCACTACAACCATCTCCACGTTGAGGATAAAGATGATGATAATGATGATGATGATGATGATGATGATGATGATGACAGTGGTGGTGGTAGTGGTGGTGGTGGTGGTGGTCGTCGTGGTGGTGATGGTGGTGGTGGTGATGATGATCTTCAACATTATCGTCCTTGTCCTTGTCCTTGTCATCGCTGTCGCTGTCATCATAACCATTGTCATCATCCTTTCATCGTAATGCTCTTCCCCTTCTTCCGTGTCATCCCCGTTGTCATCAGTTCCAGCAGCAGTAGTACTACCACCCCAACCACCGCCTCCGTCTCCACCTCCGCCTCCTCCTCCTCCTCCTCCTCCTCCTCCTCCTCCTCCCCCTCCACCTCCGTCTCTTCCTCCTCCTCCTCATCGTCGTCGTCAACATCATCATCATCATCGTCACCTTCATCGTCATTATCGTCATCGTCATCATCATCATCGTCATCGTCGTCATCAACATCGTCATTGTCATCATTATCATCATCATTATCACCTTCATCGTCATCATCGTCATCGTCATCCTCCTCCTCCTCCTCCTCATCATCATTATCACCACCATCATCATCATCACCATCATCATCAACACCATCAACACCATCATCATCATCATCATCATCATCATCATCATCACCGTGATGCTGTGATTATCTCCTGCATTATTAGATGGTCAAAGATCACAGACCGCCAGTTGTGCTGGAAGGCGGGAAAATACGACAGATTTCTGAGGCAGACATTATAGCGGCTTCACCACGATGTTCTTTTGTATAAGTGATACACGTACACAGTCACACACACACACACACACACACACACGCACACATATATACATGCAATTATATGCGTAGACACTCGTACACACAGTTACAGGTTAAAGCACAAATACACACAATAACATACACATACAGGCAAACACATTCACACACATTCACACACTCATACAACATGCGCAGAGCCAAAAAATGCAAATACATAGCAATAACTATATATATATTTCACACACATATACACACGCACATATATATATATATATATATGTATATATATATTATTTTATTCTTTTATTTGTTTCAGTCATTTGACTGCGGCCATACTGGAGCACTGTCTTTAGTCGAGCAAATCGACCCCAGGACTTATTCTTTGTAAGCCTAGTACTTATTCTATCGGTCTCTTTTTGTCGAACCGCTATGTTACGGGGACGTAACCAAACAGCATA
>NC_068989.1:85021508-85026902 GCF_001194135.2 Octopus bimaculoides
TAAATGAAAATATATTTTATTCTATTCTTTGATGCTGACTTTTTTTGTAAATTGAAATCTTTTGTTCAAACGAGCATACTTGTACATTCATTCATTTACGCGCGCGCGCGCACACACAGTGACAAAGATCTACATGCATGCATAGAACAGTTGGTAGCTAGACAAACGCGTGGCTAGAAAGACAAATAAATAAAGTAGTAAATAGCTATACGGATAGGCATGTATGTGAGATGGAGGTTTATACATATTTAGATATAGTTGTGTGCGTACGTATGTATATGTGTTGTGTGTGTGTGTATGTGTGTGTGTGTGTATGTGTGTGTGTGTGTGTTCTAACAAAGAGTTTGATGTAACAAAATCATACTGACCTTGCGTGATGGTTATGTCTTTTCCTTGCTGTTTCTGTTGTTTCCGCCATTTTGCTCTGCGGTTCTGGAACCATACCTGGAGACAAGCATATATAAAGCTATCACTTCCCTGTATACACATATCGACTATATACACTATATACACATGTCGACAGAATGTATATTAGCAGTCTTTCAACGTTCTTCATTCCCTGTAGGAATTACTGTTTATATAACTATCAATTAATTATATATACATATTAAACGGATGTGTAGTAACAGTCTTTTGAATATCCCATTCAGCTGTAGAAAGATACTGCTATAAAACTATTACTATATATACCCGTTAGATGAGTGTATATGAAAACTATTTTGATACTTCCCACCATCCTAGTAACCTCTTTGGTGTCAGTTTGTCGTGGGTTATGGCAGTGAAGACAATTCATTCACAATGGTCTCTTATTTCTTCATACTGTGTTATTCCTACCATTTTGCTCCGCACTTCTGGAATCATACTTTGTTGGTTTCTTTCCAGTGAAGACGGAAACAAAACAACAAAGAAGCCATTATGTGATCACTCGACATACTAAAGTTAATAGTCAAATCTTCCTTAAATCTTGGAAAGGAAATGTACTTAGGATAATGTCTTCCTTGATATACAGTGACTGAATAATCGATGGGGTGGTAAAGACTGAAAGAGTCAGGATCCAATAAGAAAAGGTGGCTAAAATTTTCTCTAACACATATTTTGTGTACACATATCTATTTGGCAGACGATAATTATACCCGAGATATGAACTCCAGGGTATGATTTTTCAAACAGTAAACTTGATATATTTATCTACATCGGGATATCTGTTTTGATAGACTCACCTACCCAGGGTAGAAGTCAACTTGAAGTCAAATAGTTCGCTTGAGTATATCTACCTTGGCATGTCTACAGTCAAGTATCTATTTTGAGGTGAGGTCATTAACCTCAAATATCTATCGTCGGGTATCTATCAAGAGGCAATTATCGTGGTATATTCATCGTTGGGTAGCACCCTTGACCTTGAGTTATCTACCGTTGAATGATGATATGATGATACCTTGGGGTAGATGAGTCTTTTGAAGTAGATACTAGAGGGTAGCTATCTGTACGAAGCTAACGATATTTACTTATACAACCGATGGTAAATATTTCAAGTTATAGTCATAAAATATATATTCGAAGACTGATAGCCATATAGATAATCCGAAGGTAACTATCTCTAGGAAAACAGAACCTTTCCCCCCGGCGTAGACGACTCTGTGGAGATCACTGTTTCATGGATGATGCTTTGGTGTGGATGACAGCCTGGTGTGTTTTTTTCTCCAGCCCTGGGACTCATTATGCCAGTTACCTGCTTTCCATGGCGTCTAAGTGACCGAGATTATAGCATTCAATCTGAACGGGATGCCGGTTCGTTGCAGGGTTCGAAACCAGCAGTTTTGAGGTGGGGAGGTCAAGTCAATGACATCGACACCAGTTCTTGACCGGTACCTAATTTTATTGACCTCGAAGGAATAAAAGGCGAAGATGACTTCAGCGGAATTTGAGCTGTAAAAACTGTATTGAAGAAGTGGCTCAAAGAACAGTCAATAGAATTTTACGAGGCAGGGATACATGCTCTCATTCGAAGGTGGGACATTGCTATTGAGAGAAACAGCGACTATGTTGAGAAGTAGGGATGTGATTCACAGAGGACCAGCTTCATTTTGATGTATGATACATGTTCTTGTATTGATAATTATACATGACCTAAACAAAATAACATTACTTTTTGACTCACCCTCGTATATACATACATACATACATACATATATATATAAATGTGTGTGTGTATATATATATATATATATATACATACTGTGAGTTGGCTTACCTGAACTCTGGCTTCTGTTAGATCAATCCTTAACGCCAGCTCCTCTCGACAGAATACATCCGGGTAGTGTGTCTTGTGGAATGCTTTTTCCAACTCCTCCAGCTGATAACTTGTGAACGTCGTTCTGTACCGCCTCTGCTTCCGTTTCACTTGTTGAGGACCTATATATATATATATATATATATATATGTATGTTTGTATAGAATATTAAAGGTTGTTACTTCTGTCGCGCCCTGTATATCAACAGGGCTAATTTAGCTATTTCTACGATGGTTGACAAAAATGATGAACAACCTTAATCGATTTTGGAATCTCATTGGATTCTCATCAGAGACGTCTACATCAGTACAAAGTACAAACAGCCAATCTGTTTATATACTTAACGATTACAGTATCTAGAAAAAACTGGAGATACTAATTTGTATACAGTAAACGTTAACACTTTGGAAAGAAGTGTATTTCTATGATTTCTATTCAAATGTCTGGAACTTTCTTAACGAAAAACTCCATTTAATATTAAATCGGTGACATTTAATTCCCGAGAGATATTGGGAATATTTTAGTATTTATCTTTTATCTTTTACTTGTTTCAGTCATTAGTTTGTGGCCATGCTGGGGCACCGCCACGAATAAATTTTTAGTCGAATGTATCGACCGCAGTACTTGTTTTTTTTTTTAAAGCCTGATACTTACTCTCACGGTCTATTTTGCCGAACAGTTAAGTTATGAGGACACAAACACACCGGCACCGGTTGTCAAGCAGTGGTAGGGGACAAACACTGACACAAAGGCACATACACACACACACACAAAGGCACACACACACACACAAAGGCACACACACACACACACACACACACACACACACACACACACACACACACACACACACACACACACACACACGCTGGACCTTCCTCAGCCTCCGTCCACCAAATCCTCTCACAAGGCTTTAGTCGGCCTGGGGGCTATTGTAGAAGGCACTTGCCCTAAGGTGCGACACAGTTGGACTGAACTCGGAACCATGTGGTTGGGAAGCAATCTTCTTACTACTCAGCCACGCCTGCACTTATTTGTATATATTCCCCATATTTTGGGTCGCTTTGCTTGCTTGTTGCGTTTCGTTTCTTCAACGAGGAAAATATGATTTAGTAGAAACGCGTGGTTATAAATTCACTCATCGTCCGCTGATGATTATGTAGATAGACATATGAAACTTTAAAATCTCAAAGCCTGGAGTCCGATATACTTATTTCCTGTAATACCTTGATAAATACATTATACGTTTGTCCAGTATATTGGGATGTTTCACTTTACAGATTTCAATTTACTCTCTCTCTCTCTCTCACTTTCTCTCACTCTCTCTCACTGTTTCTCTCTCACTGTTTCTCTCTCACTGTTTCTCTCTCATTCTCTCTCTCTCTCTCAACTACCAGTACTCTCACGACATTAGCATATACATATCTATAAAACGTAGCTGTGTACACTAGCGTAGCTAGAGTGTGTGCCGCCCGGAGCGGCCCTTCCGTCTGCCGCCCCCAAACCCCACAAAAAACACATATTGCCTACAACAGACCCAAAATTGTCGCCCGGGGTGGTCCGGCCCTACGCTCCCCTCCACACTAGCTACGCTAGTAGCTGTGTATCTATTAGAGAATTTAATCTAATCTAATACAAACGTATCCTTTATCTTTTTTTATTTTTTACTTGTTTCAGTCATTGGACTACGGCCATGCTGGGGTAGCGTCTTGAAGCTTCTTGGTCTCTGTTACCTCATTGATCGTAACCTCACTTTCAACCCAGTTCCCTTCTGCTCCTATCCCTGCTGCCATACATGTGCTTTAATTTTCAACACTATCACTCTTACTATAACCAACTACCGTACCTTCCTCACCAGGGGCTTTTCTATTGCATCTCCACTAACCTTGTCTATGAACCCAAATGTCCCTTATCTGAATCGATTTATATTGGACAAACGGTCTACCGACTGGTTGAGAGATTTGCATAGCACCTTAAAGACATTCAACTTGGCTACAGGTCGCTTATCGGTCGATACTTCCTCTCCACTGACTACCCAACACCTCTCGTTTTCAATCTGGCCTAGGCCACCGGATCTTCCACCTTATAGACAGGAAAGAAACTCATTTCCTTCTTCCAATATTCACCCCTATGGCATAAATTCTCAACCCCAGTTTATTTCATACACCAAGTCAGATTATCTCACACATCAACTTAAGACGCATACCCAGTCCCTAATTCTCTGACCTTCACACCTGTTCGCGCACACTAGACCATACACTCTCCTGGCTTCACTTGTATACATACACACTGCAAGAAAAAGCAACACACACACCCTTTCTTGTCTCACACCCACATATACATCATACAACGCAGAGCGGCTACGCGAAGACTCACCAACACACCACTTATATACTCTCGCTTCTTATATTACATACTTCGCTGCACTTCACATAAATCTGCTTACACACCTTCGCATACACACATACGAAAGCAACATGTATACACTTCCAAATTTATCGCATACACACCACGCCTAACACATACGCATGAGCACAAGTGTGCATTTGACATACCAGTGCATCCAGCACACATACATAAACAAACATCCACCATATTTGCACGCATATACACAAATCCAGCAGTTCACAGACAATTCTGTTTGTGAATTGCTGGAATGACACATAACTCTTGGCATACATTGTTAAACTAAGTGAAATGGCGAGAAAATCTAACGAGAGACTTATTTAAGCAATCATCTGAGGAAGCGCTTTCTACACTTAAGATGTAAAATAATGGACAGTACAACATCTCACTTATGAATCACAGGTGCAAGAATGCGTCGAAACAATTGTAGTGATTTTAAACAAAAAATGTTACTTCTATTTCCTGTCTTTTACTTATCTGTCTATCTATCTATCTTATTTCTTTATTGCCCACAAGGGGCTAAACATAGAGGAGACAAACAAGGACAGACAAACGAATTAAATCGATTACATCGACCCCAGTGCGCAACTGGTACTTAATTTATCGACCCCGAAAGGATGAAAGGCAAAGTCGACCTCGGAGGAATTTGAACTCAGAACGTCACGGCAGACGAAATACCGCTAAGCATTTCGTCCGGC
>NC_068989.1:85028065-85030156 GCF_001194135.2 Octopus bimaculoides
ATATATATATATATATATATATAGAGAGAGAGAGAGAGAGAGATAATGAGAGCCATCTATGCAACACACTTAATGTATTCAAACTTTCGATAGGCCAGTTTGTGCTGTAATTGTCGTTAATTAACATCTCTTATGAGCTTGCTCTGTTAAAAATACAATAAATATGTGATATTCTCCCTAGCAGCGGCCAGCGAGAGCACTAGATGGTTTTCGGCCATTTTGGACCTTTTCAATGGCGTGTACTCGTAGCCAGCGACCTGCTTGGTCGTAAATTCGCCCTCTCTGACATAGGAAAAAGAGAATGAAATATCCACTGATGTTGCAAATAGCTGTCTGGTTGATTGAAAATCCGGTATATGCAATTGAGACAGTATTAAAACCGCCGTCCCTATGTTATACTTAATGTGTGCGCATTGTTGCACTGTCAATAAACCAATTACTGCAGTATGTGTGCGAATGGTATTGTGTATGTGTGTTTGTGCATGCGCGCGTGCATACACTCCCATATAAGGAAGCACATAAGTGCGAAGAAAAATAGAAGAGAGAATACTTAACATTCAATCTTCATCCCTTTCTTTCCTTCCTTTTTCTCTTTTGTCCTTCCTTATTCATTTATGCTCCAATTTATGTGATACACACATGCACTCTCCCCTCTACACTTTAAACATTCTACGATATATCATACAATATCCGTTATCAGCATATCAATAACAAAGCTTCAGCCAATGAATGGCCGATATTTCGTTCGACGGTCGCTATTTCGCGTTTGTTTCACTTGAAATAGTTTCTCGATGTTTCCTTTCGAAAATCAGAAAAATAAAGACCTGAGTAAGTTTGTGGAGCTTTCAGTTTCCAATAAGATCTCTCCCCCTCTTCCGCCCTCTCTTTTTCCCTTCCCCTCTGTGTCTGTCTGTCTGTCTCTGTCTCTGTCTCTTTCTCTTTCTCTCTTTCTCTTTCTCTCTCTCTCTCTCTCTCTCTCTCTCTCTCTCTCTCTCTCACATACACACACGCATTAATGTATTTTTACTTATTGGCACACACACGGGGTAGTGTGTCTATGTGCGTGTGTGTGTGCGCGTATTTTGAATGTATTTTGTATGTGTATATATGTGTATGTATATGTGCATGCCTGTATGTGTGAATGTATGTATGTATGTATCTATATATCTAGCTATGTGTGTGTATCTATCTGTCTTTCTACCTCTCTACTTCACTCCCTCCCTCCTTCTCTCTCTAAATTCTCTCTCTCTCTCTCTCTCTCTCTCTCTCTCTCTCTCTCTCTCTATATATATATATATATATATATATATATATATATACATACACATTATCGACCACTTGTACATTACGAAAATACTCCGCGTACTTGCCGGCAGGCTGCCACACAGCGCAGTGGAGATTAATCTCTCTCAAAGCGCCTTGTGTTAAAATACCTGAAAGTAGAGGACAAGCGAGATAACTCACCCCAGATCCCATTCAAGAGTGAAGAACTTCGATATTTCGCCATTTTTGTGGCTTATCAACATCATATATGAATTTATTCTTAACGTATATATTGTCCAGGCATACCAGCACATTGCTTTTACATCATATACGCATATTAGTCGTGGACTGGCGGTATAATTCACCTCCAATTCGGTTTAGCTCCATGTTTGAAGCTCTGATAAAGCTATAGGGTGATAGTGAAGCACTCAATTATGAGTGCATTGCATCTTATGGCAGAAATAGCAGTTAGCTAATGAAGTTCATAATATAATCTTTGTTTCTTTGTCATCCTAATTTGTTATATATATACATACATACATACATAGAAACACACACACACACACACACACACACACACACACACACACACATATATATATATATATATATATGTATGTATGTATGTATGTATGTATGTATGTATGTATGTATGTATGTATATATATGTGTATGTATATATATATTCTTATATATATACATACATATACATATATGTATGTATATATATATATACATATGTATGTATGTATATATATGTATATATATATATATATATATACACACATATATACATATATACATATTTACATATATATATATATATGT
>NC_068989.1:85030933-85031502 GCF_001194135.2 Octopus bimaculoides
CCACCACCACCACCACCACCACTACTACTACTACTACTACTACTACTGCTACTACTACACCCGTTACAGCCACCACCACTACAGCTACCAACACTACTATCACCACTACGACACTTACTGCTACCATTGTCACAACTACAACATTAACAACGTCAAGAACTCCAGGATCTTTGTACAACAACAACAACAACTACAACAACAACAATGCCAATAACGTTAAGGAAAAATATCAACTTACTACAAGAAGAATACCAGGAACCATGATAACGACATACACTACAACAGCAACAACAGCGGCAATAGCAAGAACAATGGTAGCAGCTGCAGCAGCAACAACAACAAAAACAACAACATCAGCAGTAGTAGTAGCAGCAGCAGCAGCAGCAACATGCATCGTCTAAGTGCAGAGGTAAAACATTTCGTTGTTGAAGTGATTTGCAGCTATTTTCAGGAAGACTTTCAAGAAATTTCACCTCTTGGACAGAAGCGAGAGAGAGAGAGAGAGAGAGAGTAGAGAAGAAAGTGTGTGTGTGTGTGTGTGTGTGTGTGTGTGTGTGTGTGTGTGTGTG
>NC_068989.1:85031521-85032393 GCF_001194135.2 Octopus bimaculoides
TCACTACTATCCCCCCGCCACACACCCTTCTTCATCAATGCAGACTCCCGCCCCTCACCCCGCCACCATCAACAGCTATTATCACTTTCATTTTTACTTTTGAACTGATCCGACCTTATAGTGTTGTGTGTATACATTCGTGTTTGAGTGTGTATGTGTGTGTGCATTGCGCACGTATACACACACACACACACAAACACATATATATATATATATTACTCATACACACTGACAAACATGTATGTATGTATGTATATATATATATATGTATGCATGTATATATATGTGTGTGCAGTGAGTTCGTGTGTGTGTATGTATGTGTGTAACGGAGTGTTGAATGGTGCATAATGTGTGTTGTCTATATGTGTATGTGTATTTGTATATGTGTATGTACGTGTACATGATTCTGTCTTTGTGTATTTGTCTGTTTATATAAGTGTATAAGTTTTTGTGTATGTGTGAGTGTGTGTATACATATATACATATATATATATATATATATTAGTGCAAAGTGTGTGTGTAGTGAAAAATTCTTTTCTTCTCTAGGTACAAGGCCCGAAATTTTGGGGGAGGGGAAAGTCGATTAGATCGACCCCAGTACCCAACTGGTGCTTAAAGGATGAAAAGCAACGTCGACCTCGGTGGAATTTGAACTCAGAACGTAAAGTCAGACGAAATACCGCTAAGCATTTCACTCGGCGTGCTAACGTTTCTTATTTCTTTATTGCCCACAAGGGGCTAGACATAGAGGGGACATACAAGAACACACAAAGGGATTAAATCGATTACATCGACCCCAGTGCGTAACTGGTACTTAATTTATCGACCCCGAAAGGATGAAAGGCAAAGTCGACCTCGGCAGAATTTGAGCC
>NC_068989.1:85032846-85034001 GCF_001194135.2 Octopus bimaculoides
CACAAAGGGATTAAATCGATTACATCGACCCCAGTGCGTAACTGGTACTTAATTTATCGACCCCGAAAGGATGAAAGGCAAAGTCGACCTCGGCAGAATTTGAGCCCAGAACGTAACGGCAGGCAAAATACCGCTAAGCATTTCGCCCGGTGCAATAAAATTTCTGCCAGCTCGCCGCCTTCGGATACACATGTTTTTGTCTGTGATTTCTAGCAGGCGTGGTATGCAGCCATCTGCTTCATCTTCTGTATCACTTCAGGATTCCCCAACCTTCTTCAATTGAGAACGGAATTCCTCTCAAACTATATCTTACCATTTAGATTTTAAAAACAACAGGACATATTGTACAATGTAGTCTCAGATACACTATGCCCAAAAAAAAAAAAAGATAAAATGGTCATGGTTTGAATACTTTGATCACAGGTCTGCTTGAAATGTTAGAAACCAGGACAACAGGTCGATCTGTATTCGAGATTGTTCGGGCGTAGGCACGGCTGTGTGGTTAAGAAACTCGCTTTGCAACCACATGATTTCGGGTTCAGCCCCACTGCGAGGCAAATGTTTTTCTACTATAGGCCCGAGCCGACCACTGCCTTCTTAGTGAATTTGGTAAACGGGAACTGTATGGAATCCCATCTTGTGTGTGGATACACACACACACACATACATACATACATACATACATACATACATACATACATGCGCGTATGTGTGTGTGGTTGTCTGTTTGAGCGTGTGCCTTAGTGTTAGTATTTGTCAAAATTCACCGCTTGACAACCGGTGTTGGCCTGTTTATGTTCCCGTAACTTAGCAGTTGAGCGAAAGTATCCAATGCAATAAGTACCAGACTTAAAAACAAAACAAAAAATAATTAGTGCTGAGGTCGAGTTGTTCAGCTACAACTACCTAAGGCCGTGCCCCTGCATAGCTGTAGTCCAAAAACTGAAACAAGTAAAAAATAAAAGATGTGTGTGTGTGTGTGTGTGAGTGTACAAATGAAACAGATACCAAATAGACGAGTGTTGGGCTGCGTCGAGAAGTGTTGTATTACATAGTAAAACAGAGAAATATGTACAATGAACTTAGCGTGAGAAGAGGGAAATCCAACGTTTCGGATAAGGTCCTTCTTCAGGAAAAAGTTGATAGGAGAAAAAT
>NC_068989.1:85034456-85038095 GCF_001194135.2 Octopus bimaculoides
TATATACATACATACATATATATACATATATATATATAAATATATATACACTTACATAATTTTATCTTAATATATACGTATATATACAAATATGCACATATGTATATGTGTGATATGAACACACACACACACACACACACACGTGTATACAAATGTATGTTTGAATTTATTTATGTTGCTACTTCGAAGGGTAGATTAATGGGTAGATTAATGGGTAGATTAATGGGTAGATTAATGGGTAGATTAATGGGTAGATTAATGGGTAGATTAATGGGTAGATTGACGGGCATGATCACAGGCTCGTGCACATGCACACCCACACAAATAAAGAGAACGACAAACATCCAGACATTTGGACACAAGAGATAGATAGATAGATAGATAGATAGATAGAGAGAGAGAGAGAGAGAGAGAGAGAGACAGACAGACAGAGACAGAGAGAGGGGAGAGAGAGAGGGAGAGAGAGAGAAAGAACGAGAGTGAGAGAACGAGAGAAAGGTAAAGAGAAGAGAGAAAGAGAGGGAGAGAAAGAAAGAGAGAGAATGATGATGATGATGATGATGATGATGATGATGATGACGACGATGATGATGATGACGCTAATACTGTGACTTACCGTAAGGTATATCTGAGTAGTGATTCAACGCCACCGAACTTTGCTCCCTCTGGTACTCACTACTCGTGGCGCCGGGTGAAGTCTGATTCTCTTTACTGGTGTGTGCCACTGCTGCCGTCACAGATGACTGACTGCCGTAGCCTAGCAACAGACGCAACAACAATAACAGTAACAAATCAATTAAGTGGAAAATAGTGGACAGAATTTAAGAATAAAATGTACAAAATATGTCATAAACCAAAAAAGAATCTTGTCTTTGCATCATTTGTCTCTTGTATGTGAGTGTTTTCATAGCTTAGGCGAGTGGGTGTTCACCTGAGTGGTAGTGCCCCCTTGAAGTCGTTGGGCTTTCGCAAGGGGGCGCTGGGCGTTTAGAAGGATCGTGGATTTTCTTTAAAATAAAATACTTAAATCAGATACAATCCTTTCTCTTTTAGTCTTTTACTTGTTTCACTGAGGGGGAAAAAGAAGAAAGCAAAATAGCGGGAAGAATAAATTCAGTACCAGACGTGCATTCGATTTATCGATGCCCACAAAGACGATCGCCATAGTTGACCGAGGTGCATATGAGCAGGAGACAGGAACATTGGGATGCTCAGGGGTTGGAAAATTAATGATGAACGGTGACTTTTAGAATTTGTCTCCAAGGAAAAGTTTATCCTAGAATAACGTAACTATTAACCAAATCGATTTCATCCTCGCACCTCAAAGTTTCAAATCCAGTATTAATAAGTCCAAGATCTGGACCTTCCCTGGTGCTAATGTCGACAATGGTTACGTTATAGTAATGATGTCACTCAAGTTCGGGTTGAAAAAGAGTTATAAACAAAGAACTCTATGTGAAAGATTGGAAAATGAAAGTTCTAGAATTTTCAATAGATAGTGAGGCTAACATGAGTGGCAGGTATGTCTTCCTGGTCTAACTGGAAGATATATTAATTCCCTGACTGATAGTATGGAAGGAAGATTTGTAGCACTGGACTTAGCAGGAAGATATTAACTCTATGCCTAACAAAAGCTTCGTGAATCAACTTTATAAGTGCTATGGGACAAATACACCGTGAGGTGTCGATGACAGAAGATCGATTTAACAGATCTTGAAATAACTGTTTCGTATAACACTGTTAGTAAGAAAATCGGCAAGAAAATGACAGAAGTGAATGTGAAGCGGATAACAAACCAGTTTGATAGCATTGGAACTAGAATAAGAAACAGCGTGCCTCCTTTTGAAACATTAAAAAGGTTAACAAAAACTAATAACCTCACTGATGAAAACAAAGTAACCCCGCTGTTGTCCCCGAGGACAAAAATGGCTGTTTCCTCGCAGACGAGACCGCCACAACTAAATGAATAGTGGTTTCAAATTTTGAGCACATGACTAGGAAGTTCGGGAGCGAGGGGATGAATCTATTACATCCACCCTTGTGCTCAGCTGGTACTTATTTATCGATCCTTAAAGGATAAAAGGTAAAGTCGACCTCGGAGAAATTTGAATTCAGAACGTAAAGACGGACGAAATGTTGCTCGGACTGCTAACGATTTTGCCAGCTCGAATATTGCTAAGAACTTTTTAACTATAAACTCGGTTGTGACACCAGCATTCTGACTATGGGAACAACACAGCAAGGAATTTGGGAAAGTTCCATCACTCCAGGAGGAAGTCAAAGTGGTAGTGTGCTGGTTTACAGAAGCATCATCACCAGGAGTGAACAACGTTCCGGTAAAGCTCCTGAAACAACGACTTACATCTCCCCCATTTGTCCCTACGTACGTTTCACCATTGTGCTTAGCTTAAACACTACACTGAAAACAGATCGGACAATGATAACCCACGTGGAGCCCTAAGTTTCACAGTAGAAGTCGTACACCTATTTGAACACACATACATACATACATGCAGACATGCATGAAAACATGCATACATAACTGTACACACGCACGCATACACACACACACACACGCGCACACACATATGCACAGCAGGCTTCCACACAATTTCCGTCTACCAAACAGACTCACTCATAAAGCACTGGTCGATCCGGAGCTATAGCAGAAGAAATTTGCTTAAGGTGCCACACTGTGGGACCGAACCCAAGACCACATGGTTGCGAAGCATGCTTCTTAACCACGCAACGAATGCATATCGCCAGGCAAAGTTAACTTCGACGTGATTTGAACTCGCAACATACAGTATACAGACGTGGTTAAGAACCACAAAGCATTTTGTCCGATGCAGTACCGCCCTAACTGTGCCTCAAATAATGTAGTAGAAGTAGTAGTAGTAGTAGTAGTAGTAGTAATAGTAGTAGTAGTAGTAGTAGTAGTAGTAGTAGAAGCAGTTGTAGTAGTAGCAGCAGCTTTAATTGTAGTAGTAGTAGTAGTAGATTTAGTTGTAGAGGTGGTGGTAGGAGTAGTTGTAACGGCAGTAATTGAGGTAGTAGATTTAGTTGTGGTGGTGATAATAGTTGTGGCAGTGGTAGTAGCAGTAGTAGTATTAATAGCAGTAGTTGTGGTGGTGGTGGTAGTAGTAGTAGTAATAGTAGTAGTAGTAATAGTAGTAGTAGTAATAGTAGTACTAGTAGTAGTAGCAGCAGCAGTAGCAGTAGTAGTAGTAGTAGTAGTAGTAGTTTAAGCTGGACATGCCCCCGGATATTAACCGATTTTAATTAACTTTTCACCAAACACGAAACCACATCAAGAATCTTAAAAATCGAATGCAAAACCGAAATTTCCGTTATTTATTATTTTATGCATCTTTTGGTTTCTACTGTTTTTTCCCCTAAAATTATCAATAGTCATCATTCAACGGCGTTTTCCTCATCGTCGTCGTCGTCCTCCTCCTGATGATGATGATGATGATGATCATCATCATCATCATCAACTGCAGCCGCACGAAGCAATAGTAGCTTTCTGCTTTTCAAACACATACTCACGCACCTCCACACACACATCGTAGATACACACATGTCTGTATGTGTATATACACACACACACACACACACACACACACACACACACACACA
>NC_068989.1:85038273-85041633 GCF_001194135.2 Octopus bimaculoides
ACACACACAAAGCTAAACTGATAACAGACAATTAGACAACTAGCTAGAAGCATATACAGGCAGCAAACATAAACAATCGGCCGATTGAGGGAGAGACAGACACGTGTAACACACACACACACAGACACACACACAGACACACACACACACACACACACACACACACACACGTACATACATACATACATATGCGTGTATGAATGTATGTATATGTGTGTGTATAATAAGTTAGAGAGCGAGAGAGAGATTGACATGCCATTAGTATATCTATTTTCTCTATTAAAACTGTTTAATAGAATTAATTTTCTCAATATTATCTACCACCAAACTGTCTATCATACAAACTACTTTGACAGAAAAGAGAGAGAGAGAGAGAGAAAAAAAAAAGGAAATCCCATGTAGTCGTCATTATACTTGGAACAAAAATTCGTAATGTTAGTTCTCATTAGTCAATCTCCCATTTAATTTAAAGACAATGTTATGTTAGATTAAAAGCGATTAAAAATTAACTTATTGTTTCCATGTGTTAAGAGGTCTCATTTTTTCTCCTCATATCTGATAAACTGCTCTTTTATTGCATTCAATTATTATTATCATCGTAGTATTGCTTTGAGCTAAAGTCTATGGCTTTCCATGTCGTCTGCATTTGTTCATTTGACTCCATGGCCTCAGGCAGTTAGGACGCAGTGCATGCTGGGAGACGTAAGACCGCTACGTAATAATTGTAACAGCTGTAATAGAAAAATCAGTGATGTAAGGTATTTTATTATAATAATTTTTTTTTACTAAGTCTGCAGGAAAGGGTAGGGTCAATGACCTTTGTAAGTCCTCTGTGAGAGCTGTGACTGATGTCGCTAATATTCCGTTTAGATGGTTGGCAGTCATCGCGTACACGAAAGAAACGAGGGAGTGAGAGAATAAAGGGACAATGTTCCGGGGAGGAAGGACTGCATATTGGGGTTAGTGCTGCGGCTTGAAAGTGACACAGAGAGAGGGTAGAAGAAGAAAGGTGATGAGAGGACCAAAGAAGAATAAACTCGAATGTGCTTGAGTGGAGAGAGTATAAAACTATCCAGCTTCAAGACAAAGGTGCCATTGTAGTAGCGATAGAAAAGATAGATAGATAGATAGATAGATAGATAGATAGATAGATAGATAGATAGTGAGCGAGAGAGAGAGAGAGAGAGAGAGAAAGAGAGAATACAGCATACCCATGGCTGGAGCGTGTCAGTGAGGTATTTTATGTGAACCAGCCGAGTAGCCCTTCTTTGGATTAGGTTCAAGGTGTCTGTGTGAAACATCTGCATCGTTGCAGGATATCTTTTATCTTTTACTTGTTTCACTCATTGGATTACGGCCATGCTGGAGTACCAACTTGAAGAATTTTAGTCGAATGAATGAACTTCAGTACTTATTTTTAAAAAGCCTAGTGCTTATTATACCGGTGTATTTTGCCAAACCGCTAAGTTACGGGGACGTAAACACACCAACACCGGTTGTAAAGCGGTGGCAGCGGACAAGCACAAACGCAAAGACATACATACGCTCATAGATATATTTATATACGACCAACTTCTTTCAGTTTCCGTCTACCAAATCCACTCACAATGCTTCCGTCGGCCCGAGGCTATTGTAGAAGTACTCAAGGTGCCACTCAGTTGAACTGAACCTAGAACCATGTGGTTGGGAAGCAAGCTTCTTACTAACTTAACTGTGAGCCTCATTAGATGAACATAGGGGTTGAAATATTTTCTGGCCCGAAAGAGAAGAGTCAGTGATTGGGATGCAGTCCCATGCTAAAAAATATCTTTCGCCATGGGACGATTCAGAATTACGATATTTTGAGAGAACCATTTAAGCAAATGATATGGAAACTATAAATAAAATCTAATATCATTTTTAGAGTGGATACCAAACTAATAACTATCGAAGGTTGATAGGAGAAGGAATTCCAACTACGTTTTGTGGATTGCTACTTCAACAGCTCCTTTATAGGATCCAGTGGCTAAGGACATCATCAGGAGGAACTATGTCCGGTTTCGGCCCCTATGCCTCTACTGTTTTTCGACGTGGAGCACCCCGCCGCTTTCGAAAGTAGCTCTGGTGTTGAGCGCGTTATTTTTCTTTTTTCTTTGGCTTTTTGTTCTTTGGTTTCTTCGATAAAATAAGTAAATAAATAAATAAATCAATAAATAAAAAGTTGCAAAATATTAATAACTCTGGGTTAATGCTAATTAATCCATAGTTGGGACACTGACAAGTGCTATTACTGCAGGTCAGAGCAGACCCACGAACAATAGTGGTTCGGCACTCCTCAGAACCCTAGACATCCAGAGCCAGGGACCCACTACCTGATGCAGTATAAACTCATACACAATATACAGGCCGTAATGCAGGTCTTCATGTAACGGTGAGAGCGATGAGTCTGAAGTTAAACTTTAATATGAGACACATAAAATTTTATTTATATATTTCAATGGTTTTTGCCAGACAAAAACAAAAAAAAAAAGGACCCTATTGCCAGAATCTTTTTGTAGGGTCAACGAGGTTCATGGGATAGGGATGAAGTTGTCTTCACACTAGAGATCTGACTTTGGAGTATGTCACAGGGGTGGACCCCAAATAAGGATACATGGGTTTTAAACAAAACATTCGAGAGTTTTGGAAGGAGCTCTACAACATTAACTGCCTGGCGAGGTGTAACGAAGAGAACGCTGAATTCTGCACGGAAGAAACTGTGGCCTGACTGTGTATCCGAAAGCGAGTTTGAGGGGTTTGAGTCTGAGACACCTGTAGTTGAGGAGATAGTGTCTCTTGGCTAGCCCATGGGCCTCGGGGTTGACGAAGGGGGATATTAACGATCTCGTCGAGGAACACTCAGAGGAGCTGACGACAGATGAACGCCTGCAGCATTCGGATGCAGTGGAAGAGATTGGTTCCTCGGAGGAGGACAGTGTAGCGGAGAAGGCTATCTCTACGAGTGACATAAAGGCAGTGTTGGCAAAGTGGCAGTAGGCTTCTGAATTTGTAGGAAAATATCACCCTGAAAAAGTATCTACAGGTCGTACAGCTGCTTTATGTAATGACACTGCTCTGGCGCATTTTCGTAACATTTTGAAAGGCAGGGAAAAGCAGACTTCTCTTGATATGTTTCCAATGAAACGACCTGCAAGTGTGAAAAGTGAAGAAAGTGTGTCCAAAAAGCCGAAATTAGGCGGAGAGAGAAAACACCAGAAAATATTCTTCCGGAAGAAGATTCTCCTTCCGAACAATAATTCTCCTTCCGAACAATAATTCTCCTCCTCCTCCTCCTCCTCCTCTCCGTTCCGTCGTCTTCTTCGCGCAAAATTTGTCCCATCT
>NC_068989.1:85042111-85042658 GCF_001194135.2 Octopus bimaculoides
ATATATATATATATATAAATATATTTGTGAGTGCTTATCTATAAAATATGTTCTATGTAGCATATATATATATTATATATATAATCGCACATATATACTCACTAATAAATACACGCACATTATTAAACGTAGGTGTGTATGTTATTATATAAAGTGTTTTGAATAAAATCATATCTAGAACAGTATTGTCCGCACAATAGAAATTCAGAAAGTCATCTAAATATATCTACATACATAATTACATCGATACGTATACGCATGTATATGTGTGTGTGTGTGTGTGTGTGCATATAAATATATGTACGTACACACATGCATGCATACATACATACATACAAGCATGCATGCATACATACATATATACATACACATTGATATTTATATATTTACCCATAAATATATCGTTACATGCATACTCATATATACTCTCATATATACACAAGCATATGCACATGTATACACGCACGCACACATATACACACACACGTTCTCATATATCAACCTATGTATCTGTATATTATATATATATATATATATATATATATAT
>NC_068989.1:85043213-85045296 GCF_001194135.2 Octopus bimaculoides
ATATATATATATATATATATATATATATATACATATATATATATATAAACACACACATATATATACATATATATACACATACACACACATGTATATATGTACACACACACATGCTTACTTACACACAGTCACAAATATACACATATACATGTATACACAGGAATTTGTATAAAAATGCATATCTCTGTCTGTCCGTCTGTATGCCTTTCTATCTCTCTATCTATCTATCTATCTATCTATCTATCTATCTATCTATCTGTCTGTCTGTCTGTCTGTCTATCTATCTATCTATCTATCTATCTATCTATCTATCTATAATACTTGTATATATGTGTCTATAAATGTACGTCTATTTTCATCTGTGTGTGTATGCATACGTGCATGCATGTATGCTTATAAGTATGTAAATATATATGAATGTATATGTATAAATGTACACATACACACACACGCACCCACTCACACATACACACGCACGCACTCACACATACACACGTCTATAAATGTATGCACGAATATATCTATGCACATATATATATATATATATATATATATATATATATATATATATATATATATATATATATATATATATATATATGGACATGTAAATGAGTATATGAAAATGTCTGGATAAATGTATGAAATCTGCATGTATAATAGTCTGTGTGTGTGTGTGTGTGTGTGTGTGTGTGTGTGTGTGTGTGTGTGTGTGTGTGAATGTGTGTGTGTATATACATACACACACACATATATATATGTATATATATATATATTTATACATATATATATATATATGTATATATGGATGCATATATATACATATATAAGCATATATATAAGTATTAATGTATATGCATCAATATATATATATATATATATATATAAGTATTTATGTATCTATATATGTGTATATATATGTATATATATATACACACACATATATATATATATCTACATATGTAAATATATATGTATATATATATATATATATGTGTGTTTATATATATACATATTTATATATATACACGTACATATATACATATATATATGTAAGTATATATATGTATATGTGCACATGCTTCTAATATATTGTTTGTAAAGGAAGGCGATCCAGGTTACAATATTGACCAAGCTGTTGAACGAGGCAAGTATAGATGTTATGTAAAGAGATCTATTAGTAACATTATTGATATATCTATAATGATCACCTTCAAATCGCTGCGATTCTGTTGACTGAAGTAATTATATGTCTCTTATACAAAGACCTCGTTTCCCACTTACTGACTTAGGACTCCATTGTGTGTCTTCCTTCTCATATATTCGCACTTACTCTGCTCTTCTTTTTGTCTTTCTTTTCTATTCAACATCACCCACTACCACCTCCACAACCACTACCACCAGCACTGCAACCTCCACTGTCGCCGTCGCTGCCTTTCGTAAACCGTCTTTAATATCAAAAACACCAACGCCACCTCCACCGCTTCTCCTCTTGCCCGTACTCTTATATATGCTTATATTCAATACTTGAGCGTGTGCTCTATATATTCCCTCCATCCATTCATCCATCCATCCATCCATACGTACATACAATCATGCATGTATACGCACACACACACACACATATACACATACAGACACTTGTATATATATAAACATACGTACACACATATACATACGCACTCACCCACACGCATATATTCATAAATATACAAATGCGCATGTACGCACACATGCGTTTGTATGTAATATATATATATATATATATATATATATATATATATACGTGACTGTATCTATGTGCATGTGTGTGTGTGCGTGCGTGCGCGCGCATATGTGTAAGTGAGTGTGTGTGTGCAACATATATTATTATAAGCATATATCATATATAATTATATATATATACATATATATAATATATATATATTTATATCATGTATATATAATATGTATATATATTATATATATAATACGTATATAGATATACATATATATATATATACAAGCTCACACACATATAGATGTGTTGCATAGATGGCTCTCATTCTCTCTCTCTCTCTCTATATATATATATATGTATATA
>NC_068989.1:85045368-85046016 GCF_001194135.2 Octopus bimaculoides
TATATACATGTATGTATATCTGCATGTATGCATGCATAAGTTTGTTAGAATAACTCTCGGCCTATAAGCCACTTTTTAAACTTTCTGCCGATTAAAAACAAAACAGCAGCAACAACAACAACAACACCAAATATGTATGTGTATATATATATATATAACTGTATGCATAGAGCTTGTAACTACATGTATTGGTTTGCTATATATAAATAGCTGGATATTCTATCATATGTATCAATATTGATCACTCCCTATCTCCACTCTCACACCCACTCTCACTCACTTTTCTTCGCATACGATAAAAGTATGCGAAGTTAAATGTATGTATGTATGTATGTATGTATGTATGTATGTATGTATGTATGTATGTATCTATCAGTCTATTTATATATTTCTTCAATCGCTATTTTCTATTAGTATGTTAATATATATGTATATATATATCTATCTATATATATGGGTGTATATATGTATATGTATGTATAAATATATGCATATATATATCCAGCTATATATATATATTTATGTTTGTTTTGTTTTCCAATTGTGTCTTTCGTTGTTCGAAAGAATAGTTCATGTTCCATGTACTCTTGCTTCATGCTTTTTTGTTGTACACGTTTCGTGACGTCCTGTGCCCGCATATCCATATAT
>NC_068989.1:85046718-85047889 GCF_001194135.2 Octopus bimaculoides
TATATATACATACACACATACATACATATGTATTTATGCATATATATCAAATGCGTGTCAGTGTGTATTAATGCTTGTGCTCGTGTATAGTTATGTACAAAGTCACTCAGATATCAATTTGAATATCACTCTACACATTCAAATTTCACATTTATTTCATATTTAAAAGCCTGACGAACGCAACAACGCTGAAACCTTGAAATCACTGGTAAACTTTTCTCTTAGTAGTAGTAGTAGTAGTAGTAGTAGCAGCAGCAGCGGCAGCAGTGGCAGCAGCAGCAGTAGCAGTAGTAGCAGTAGTTGTAGTAGTTGTAGTAGTAATAATTATAATAGTAGTAGTAGTAGTAGTAGTAATAATTATAATAGTAGTAGTAGTAGTAATAATAATAATAATAATAATAATAATAATAATGAGAAGAAGAAGAAGTATAAGAAGAAGATATGAGCACAAGGCCTGAGCACAAGGCCTGAGCACAAGGCCTGAGCACAAGGCCTGAGCACAAGGCCTGAGCACAAGGCCTGAGATTTTGGGGAGGGGTCAAGTCGATTACATAGACCCCAGTACTCAATTGATACCTAATTTATCGACCCCGAAAGTGTGAAAAGCAAAGTCGACCTCGGTGGAAATCGAACTCAGAGCGTGCACACGGACGAAATTCCGGCGTGCTAACAAATCTGCCAGCTCACCACCTTAAAGATAATAATAATAACAATAACAACAACAACAACAACAACAATAATAATAATAATGATAATTTCCAATTTTGATACAAGGCTAAGTCGATTACGTTCGAGCCTAGTGCTCAACTGGTACTTATTTTATTAACCCTGGAGTGATGAAGGGCAAAGTTGACTTCGGCGTAATTTGAGCCGAGGACGTAATGTTGGAAGAAATGTCGCAGATAAAATTTCCCGAAGCTCTAACGATTCTCCCACCTCGTCGTCCACACACACACACTCTCACACACACACTCTCACACAGACACATACAGACACACTCGCACTCGAGCATATAATTTGTATTTTGGTATCTGTTTCGATTTATTCATCTTCGTACGACGAATTCTATATATTTAGCCGCGAAAGTGTGTATACGATTTATTTACATATTTCATTGAGCAATCTGTTTTCTGGAACAGGTAGAACACTCAGGATTGAATAGCCCCCCCCC